>NC_053026.1:80651001-80873072 GCF_003073215.2 Triticum urartu
AAACAACTCGCCTTCATCCTCCTTCCTGAGCTTCAAACGACACTCCATTGGAGTGCTGCTACTGTTTGGGATACCTGAATCCCCAAGTAGTAGCTGAGTAATCCAAGGTCACTCATCTTGAAGAGCATCTTCATCTGATCCTTGAACTCTCTGATTAGCCCTTTGTCAGTGCCGGTAATGACAAGGTCATCCACATACACTCCAACTAGCATAAAAGTGGACTCATCTCCACGCCTGTAGATTGCATGTTCCAATGGAATTCTCTCAAACCCAAGATTGACAAGAGAATCGTGAAGCTTTGCGTACCAGGCTCTCGGCGCTTGACAGAGGCCGTAGAGCGCCTGGTGCAGCCTTAGTACACGGTGCTCTTCCCCTGGCGCAGCAAATCCGGACGGCTGGTCTACATACACCTCCTCACTGAGATTGCCATTTAGAAATGCTGATTTGACATCCATATGGTGAAATTCCCAGCGGTGGTGCGCGGCAAGCGCGAGCAGAACACGCACACTTTCCAGTCTGGCCACAGACGCGAACGCTTCCTCATAGTCCACCCCTTGCTTCTCTACATATCCCTTCGCCACTAGACGGAACTTGTATTTGGTGATGTTGCCAGCAGGATCCCTCTTGACTTTATAAACCCACTTTAGCAAGATGGATTTCTGGCCGGCAGGAAGGTCTGACAGTTCCCAAGTCTTGTTCTCATTGATGCAACACATCCCCTCCACCATCACAGCCTTCCATGGTGCATCACCCAGAGCCTCTTCAACGTCGCGCGGCTCTTCGGCACTGAGAAGACAGCTCTCATGATACTCATATTCAGCATCTTCTTCTGCGGCATCCATGATGCATGACGTGCGCCTGTACCTGATTGGTCCCATGTCCACATCTCGCCAGTTTTCGTCCTGTGACGGTGGAGTGGTCCACATGATTTCAGGCATTCCCAGAGTCTCTTCTATACTTGGTGTGCCTATTTACCCCATAGGTGAAGCTGGCTTCTTTCCCAGTTCTGGCGTCCCAAGTGGTGTCGTCGGGGTCAGCGACGTAGTGGGCGAGCCACCATGCGCACCGCCGGTGTCCAGCTCCTCGACACCTGGTACCATGGTGTACACCATAGTGAAAATGCCTAGCGTGGCCTACGCCGGGGCCGCGGTCACCGCATCCCAGCTCCATGCCCTTCCTTCCTCGAAGAGCACATCATGAGTGACTTGTACCCTTTTTGTATCAGGATCATAGACGCGGTAGCACTTCGCCCCCTCTTCATACCTGACGAAAATAGTCGGCTTGGAGCGGTCAGAGAGCTTTGTAATGCCCGGCCCCAACATCTTGACATGCACTGTGCAACCAAAAGTCCGTAGATGCTGAACCGTCAGCTTTCGACCGTGCCATGCTTCATACGACATGACGCCTTCGAGTCTGCGGGTGGGAGCTCTGTTGAGCAGATACACTGCAGTTTTGACAGCCTCTCCCCAGAAATATGTAGGTACTGCCATGCTCTTCATCAGTCATCTTGCCATCTCTACCACACACTAATTCGCCTCTCCACCACACCATTCTATTGGGGAGAGTAAGGCGCCATGGTGTAGTGTTTCATGCCCCTCTCACTGCAGTACTCTTGGAATTATGTTGAGTTGAACTCCCCTCCGCGATCAGACCTGAATGCTCGAAGTTTACAGTTACCTTCAGCTTCTGCCATGGTCTCAATCCTTTTGAAACACGTGTGTGCCTCATCCTTAGACTTGAGCAGCTCAATCCACATATACCGGCTGTAGGCATCAACAACAAGAATGAAGTATTTGTTCCCTCTTGGTGTTGGTGGCGTGATTGGGCCACACAAATCTGTATGCACTAGCTCCAGACCATGCTCTGCTCGGTATGAACTCGCCTGCGGAAAGGGGGCTCGATGTTGTTTCCCTAGTGCACAACCATCGCAATACTGCTCGATGCGAGCTATCTCAGGCATACCTCGGACCATCCCTTTTGCAGACATGGCACACAGCACTTGGAAATGCAAATGCCCCATTTTAGCATGCCACTTCCAAGTCTCATCGTCCACTTTGGTCATCAGACACACCGGCGTGTCAATGGTCAGCATGCCAGTGTACAAATGAGTGCTTGATCGCCGGACACCGGCTAGTATGTGTTGAGCTGGGTCATGTACTGTCATCAAACCATTCTGAATCCCAATCTGACACCCACCTTCGTCCAACTGACCAACAGAGATTATGTTGCTTCGCAGGCTCGGTATGTAGTATACCTCTGTGAAGGCACGCTGCTCGCCACTCTGGCACTTGAAAACAATGGATCCCCTGCCATGGATTGCTACATGTGACCCATCTCCAAATTTACCGTGCCATGCACACCCTCATCAAGCTTAGCAAACATACTCCTCTCTCCTATCATGTGACTTGTGGCACCCATGTCAAAATACCATAGACCGGCAGGGGATGGCATGGGGATTATCTTTTCTTCATTGAGAAAAACTGCCTGTGGTGCCACTAGTTCAGCCGTTGTGCCGGTGGTGACCATGGCCATGAGCAGGCCTTGCTCATGCTCGTCGCCTGCTTCGCGCACCAGATTGGCTTCTTCCTTCTTCCCTTGCTGGCCTTGTTTTTTCAGATACGACCAATAGTCTTTCTTCCAGTGGCCAAGTTTCCCATAGAAGTGACATTTCCCTTTCTTCTTTCCGCCCAATCCACCGGATCCACCAGCGCCGTCGTTGCCGGCCGCAGGTTTGCCTCCGCCGGGAGGCTTGTTCTTGGCCGGCTGCTTGTTCTTGCCGGCGCCGCTGCCACTTGACGATGAGCCGCCGCCCAGCTTCTCATGGGCCAGCCACTCCTCATGAGTGAGCAGAAGGCGCCCGGTGTGTTGCGCACTGTCGTCGAGATCGTAGTGGTCCTCACATGCAGAGAAACGCCCAACGAGCTCTTCAATGGACGGCTTTCAGATCGATCAAGGACTCAATTGCCATGGCCATCGGGCGGTACCTCCGCGGCACCACTCGGAGGAACTTATGGACGGCCTTGTGCTTGGTGACGAGGTCGCCGTACAACTCCAGATCGGCAACGAGGCCAGAAAGCCGCAGCCCAAAATCCTCGATGGATTCCCCATCTTTGAAACGGAGATCCTCAAACTCCCATCGGCGCACCTGCGCCTTGGCTTCATGGGCGCGCTCGCTGCCCATCCGCATCATCTTGATGGTCTTCCACGCCATCTTCGCTCTATCCTTCGCGGCGAGCACACACAGCATCTCCGGTGGAACACCGGTGAGGATGATCCGTAGTGCGCGCCGGCCGTCGCACTCGTCGGCGGCGTCCTCGGTCACCGCGAACCACACGCGGGCGACCTGCAGCTTCACATGCATCACGAGCGCTGATTCCATGTAGTTAGTTCTCATCAGCATCATGGACGCCGATGAGGCCTCCGCGTCCTGCACGATCCGCTCGACGACGCGGAGCTCTCCGCTGCCGCCAGCCGTGAGGCGCGCGACGGGCGCTCGGGACAATGGTGACTGCCCTGCCGCCGCCTTTGCCGCCTTCTTCTTCTTCTGCTTCTTCTCATCGTTCAACATAGCCGCAGCGGATCAGACACATCTCGACCACCAAGGCGCAGGATCGAACACCCGAAGCTCAGGTACCAAATGTCATTGTCGAATCGATCGAGAGGAGAAGACTAGCGAGAGATATGAACACACGCGAGGAATAAGACACTGGTATTTTTGTGTCGTCGAACTCGACAGCGTTTTTTGTTATTCCTCTCTCTGAAAAGTATGGCTATTACAGAGGCTAACAACTGGGCTAACTAACTCCCGATCATCTGCCCACGATCCACTTGTGCCGCGCCATCCCACGACCGCTTTTCGTGCGCCTAACTGATCAGGAGAAAATATCAAAGCAAAACAAAACGGTGAGTCTGTGCATGCACCACAACTGTGAACCTGACTACGTGCAACACCTGACAAACCAGGCATGCATCTGTTATTCTAACAGCAAGCAAACTAACTAAAGGTGAGCTTAGCTAGAGCCTACACATGGAACAATAAAAAATTATAGATACGATAGAGATGTATCAGGCCCTTGCAACGGAGGTCCAGGGCGGCCTTATCAAGCCAAACACTACATTGGCAGTCAAGCCCCCGAGCACTGTTAAACGCGTCCGGACTACTTGGCAACGGTCCGGCTCATCTGGACCTCGATTAGCAATTTGGCCTCCATCTCAGCCCTAGCCGAACTATGGCATATGTGCCACACGTACATAACTACGCACTAAAGATACCATGGGCCAAGACGGAGGCATAGTAAAGACAAAGTCCATAATACGGCTCAACCCTACCTGGACCCTCATGTTTCTTTTTCTCTTATTTTTTCTTTTCCATCTTCCTTACAGCCACCAACACCTTCCAACGGTACCAAGGGCCCTTTTGAGGTCCCTCATGAGAACCCGATCACTGATCCTTTCGAAGGATAATACACCAAGGAGGAAAAACAACAGGGATTTGTGGCAGAGTATCTAAAGGATCTTTAAATATCACCTCTTACTTTTGAGGACCTGCACACAGCTTTCCCCGGTGCCCCGCATGTAAAATAGCCTCGATGCTTATCGCATCGTTTGTAAAAATACGTGACGTATGAATCAAGTTATAACGGAAATAGTTTTTCGCCCAACATATTCGGTAGTGGCTTATTTCCTAATCCGTATTCCCTCTTTTTTTTGTCCGATCACCATGTACACCTCAGTATGACTTAAATCGCCAGGGGCTCCATTCGGCCACATACATTTCTTACAAATAAAACAAAGTCCGAACACTTTTATAGTACAATTCAGCGTCTTGAATATAGCATTATATGCATCGGCTCCGAATCATGTCTTTGGTCAATAGTTGGGTTGCCCGGCTCCTGTGGTTGCTACCTTACGTTCCGCTCGTTCGGCTATGGTAGTAAAGGGAGAACTACTGCGATTTTGTTTCCGGCTCATCCGGATAAACACCTCAGTAGAGAAAGCCGAAAACTGATTGTCATGATGCGCTGAGAGCTGGTCAGCTATTCAATGACTAAGTAAATCTTTTTCGATTTTTTCCGCATTACGCGAAGGACCGGTTTCCACCAGGTCAAGCATCTACAGCACCCAAGTTCGGATAACCGAATAATACCAGGGGATGTGCCTACAATCTTATTGTCAAGCTTGAAGGAAATATGCCCTAGAGGCAATAATAAAGTTATTATTTATTTCCTTATTTCATGATAAATTTTTATTATTCATGCTAGAATTGTATTAACCGGAAACATAATACATGTGTGAATACATAGACAAACAGAGTGTCACTAGTATGCCTCTACTTGACTAGCTCGTTGATCAAAGATGGTTAAGTTTCCTAACCATAGACATGAGTTGTCATTTGATTAATGGGATCACATCATTAGGAGAATGATGTGATTGACTTGACCCATTCCGTTAGCTTAGCACTTGATCGTTTAGTTTGTTGCTATTGCTTTCTTCATGACTTATACATGTTCCTATGACTATGAGATTATGCAACTCCCGTTTACCGGAGGAACACTTTGTGTGCCACCAAACGTCACAACGTAACTGGGTGATTATAAAGGTGCTCTACAGGTGTCTCCGAAGGTACTTGTTGGGTTGGCGTATTTCGATATTAGGATTTGTCACTCCGATTGTCGGAGAGGTATCTTTGGGCTCACTCGGTAATGCACATCACTATAAGCCTTGCAAGCATTGCAACTAATGAGTTAGTTGCAGGATGATGTATTACAGAACGAGTAAAGACACTTGCTGGTAACGAGATTGAACTAGGTATTACCGACGATCGAATCTCGGGCAAGTAACATACCGATGACAAAGGGAACAACGTATGTTGTTATGCGGTCTGACCGATAAAGATCTTCGTAGAATATGTAGGAGCCAATATGGGCATCCAGGTCCCGCTATTGGTTATTGACCAGAGAGGTGTCTCGGTCATGTCTACATAGTTCTCGAACCCGTAGGGTCCGCACGCTTAACGTTCGTTGACGATATAGTACTATGTGAGTTATGTATGTTGGTGACCGAATGTTGTTCGGAGTCCGGGATGAGATCACGGACATGACGAGGAACTCCAGAATGGTCCGGAGATAAAGTTTGATATATGGGATAATAGTGTTTGGTCACCGGAAGAGTTCCGGAATTCACCGGAAGGGGTTCCGGATGTTTCCTGAAATGTTTGGGTACGAGAACACTTTATTTGGGCCAAAGGGGAAAGCCCACAAGGTTTTTGGAAAGTGCAAAAGGAAGTTTTGTGGAGTCCAGGGGCCAGACGCCAGGGTCCCTGGCATCTGGGTCCACACGCCGGGAACCCTGGCATCTGGCCCTGGAGTCCGAGAAGGACTCTTGCCTTTCGGGTGAAACAGACTTTGTGGAGGCTTTTACTCCAAGTTTCGACCCCAGGGCTCAACATATAAATAGAGGGGCAGGGCTAGCACCAAAGACACATTAAGAAACACCAAGCCATGTACCGGCAACCCCGTCCCCTCTAGTTTATCCTCCATCGTAGTTTTCGTAGTGCTTAGGCGAAGCCCTGCGAAGATTGTTTTTCACCAACACCGTCACCACGCCGTCGTGCTGCCGGAACTCATCTACTACTTCGCCCCTCTTGCTGGATCGAGAAGGAGAGGACGTCACCGAGCCGAACGTGTGCAGAACTCGGAGGTGTCGTGCTTTCGGTACTTGGATCGGTCAGATCGTGAAGACGTACGACTACATCAACCGC
The DNA here is from genome assembly GCF_003073215.2 of Triticum urartu. Taxonomy (NCBI): domain Eukaryota; kingdom Viridiplantae; phylum Streptophyta; class Magnoliopsida; order Poales; family Poaceae; genus Triticum; species Triticum urartu. The sequence goes on from NC_053026.1 coordinate 80,657,762, forward strand.
GTTGATATAACGCTTCCGCGAATGGTCTACGAGGGTACGTAGACAACACTCTCCCCTCTCATTGCTATGCATCACCATGATCTTGCGTGTGCGTAGGAAATTTTTGAAATTACTACGTTCCCCAACAGTGGTATCAAAGCCTAGGTTTTATGCGTTGATGTTGTGCACGAGTAGAACACAAGTGAGTTGTGGGCGATATAAGTCATACTGCTTACCAGCATGTCACACTTTGGTTCAGCGGTATTGTTGGATGAAGCGGCCCGGACCGACATTATGCGTCAGCTAACGCGAGACTGGTTCTACCGACGTGCTTTGCACACAGGTGGCTAGCGGGTGTCAGTTTCTTCAACTTTAGTTGAACCGAATGTGGCTACGCCCGGTCCTTGCGAAGGTTAAAATAGCACCAACTTGACAAACTATCGTTGTGGTTTTGATGCGTAGGTAAGAACGGTTCTTGCTCAGCCCGTAGTAGCCACGTAAAACTTGCAACAACAAAGTAGAGGACGTCTAACTTGTTTTTGCAGGGCATGTTGTGATGTGATATGGTCAAGACATGATGCTAAATTTTATTGTATGAGATGATCATGTTTTGTAACCGAGTTATCAACAACTAGCAGGAGCCATATGGTTGTCGCTTTATTGTCTGCAATGCAATCGCGCTGTAATGCTTTACTTTATCACTAAGCGGTAGCGATAGTCGTGGAAGCATAAGATTGGCGAGACGACAACGATGCTACGATAGAGATCAAGGTGTCATGCCGGTGACGATGGTGATCATGACGGTGCTTCGGGGATGGAGATCACAAGCACAAGATGATGATGGCCATATCATATCACTTATATTGATTGCATGTGATGTTTATCTTTTATGCATCTTATCTTGCTTTGTTTGACAGTAGCATTATAAGATGATCTCTCACTAAATTTCAAGATAAAAGTGTTCTCCCTCAGTATGCACCATTGCCAAAGTTTGTCGTGCCCAGACACCACGTGATGATCGGGTGTGATAAGCTCTACGTCCATCTACAACGGGTGCAAGGCAGTTTTGCACACGCAGAATACTCAGGTTAAACTTGACGAGCCTAGCATATGCAGATATGGCCTCGGAACACTGAGACCGAAAGGTCGAGCGTGAATCATATAGTAGATATGATCAACATAATGATGTTCACCATTGAAAGCTATTCCATTTCACGTGATGATCGGTTATGGTTTAGTTGATTTGGATCACGTGATCACTTAGATGATTAGAGGGATGTCTATCTAAGTGGGAGTTCTTAAGTAATATGATTAATTGAACTTTAATTTATCAAAAACTTAGTCCTGGTAGTATTAGCATATCTATGTTGTAGATCAATAGCTAGCGTTTAGCTCCCCTGTTTTAATTTTGATATGTTCCTAGAGAAAACTAAGTTGAAAGATGTTACTAGAAATGATGCGGATTGGATCCGTGATCTGAGGTTTATCCTCATTGCTGCACAGAAGAATCATGTTCTTAATGCACCGCTAGGTGACAGACCTATTGCAGGAGCAGATGCAGATGTCATGAACGTTTGGCTAGCTCAATATGATGACTACTTGATAGTTTAGTGCACCATGCTTAACAGCTTAGAATCGGGACTTCAAAGATGTTTTGAACGTCATGGATCATATGGATGTTCTAGGAGTTGAAGTTAATATTTCAAGAAAATACCCGAGTTGAGAGATATGAAGTCTCCAACAAGTTCTATAGCTAAAAGATGGAGGAGAATAGCTCAAGCAGTGAGCATGTGTTCAGATTGTCTGGGTACTACAATCGCTTGAATCAAGTGGGAGTTAATCTTCCAGATAAAATAGTGATTGACAGAATTCTCTAGTCACCATCACCAAGTTAGTAGAACTTCGTGATGAACTATAGTATGCAAGGGATGATGAAAACGATTCCCGAGCTTTTCATGATGATGAAATCGATGAAGGTATAAATCAAGAAAGAACATCAAGTGTTGGTGATTAACGAGACCACTAGTTTCAAGAAAAGGGCAAAGGGAAAGAAAGGGAACTTCAAGAAGAACGGCAAGCAAGTTGCTGCTCAAGTGAAGAAGCCCAAGTCTGGTCCTAAGCCTGAGACTAAGTGCTTCTACTACAAAGGGATTGGTCACTGGAAGCGGAACTGCCCCAAGTATTTGGCGGATAAGAAGGATGGCAAAGTGAACAAAAGTATATTTGATATACAGATTATTGATGTGTATTTTACTAGTATTCGTAGCAACCCCTCGGTATTTGATACTAGTTCAATTGCTAAGAGTAGTAACTCAAAACGGGAGTTGTAGAATGAACAGAGACTAGTTAAGGGTGAAGTGACGATGTGTGTTGGAAGTGGTTCCAAGATTGATATGATAATCATCGCACACTCCCTATACTTTCGGGATTAGTGTTGAACCTAAAATAAGTGTTATTTGGTGTTTGCGTTGAGAATGAATATGATTTGGTCATGTTTATTGCAATACGGTTATTCATGTAAGTTAGAGAATAATTGTTGTTCTGTTTACATGAATAAAACCTTCTATGGTCATACACACCAACGAAAATGGTTTGTTGGATCTCGATCGTAATGATACACATATTCATAAAATTGAAGCCAAAAGATGCAAAGTTAATAATGATAGTGCAACTTGTTTGTGGCACTGCCGTTTAGGTCATATTGGTGTAAAGCGCATGAAGAAACTCCATGCTGATGGACTTTTGGAATCACTTGATTATGAATCAATTGATGCTTGCTAACCATGCCTCATGGGCAAGATGACTAAGACTCCGTTCTCCGGAAAATGGAGCGAGCAAAAGATTTGTTGGAAATCATACATACTGATGTATGTGGTCCGATGAATATTGAGGCTCACGGCAGGTATCATTATTTTTTGATCTTCACAGATGATTTGAGCAGATATGAGTATATCTACTTGATGAAACACAAGTCTGACACATTTGAAAAGTTCAAAGAATTTCAGAGTGAAGTGGAGAATCATCGTAACAAAAATAAAAGTTTCTACGATATGATCGTAGAAGTAAAATATTTGAGTTACGAGTTTGGCCTTCAGTTAAAACAATGTGAAATAGTTTCACTACTCACGCCACCTGGAACACCACAGTGTAATGGTGTGTCCGAACGTCATAACCGTACTTTATTAGATATGGTGCGATCTATGATGTCTCTTACCGATCTGCCACTATCGTTTTGGGGTTATGCATTAGAGACAGCTGCATTCACGTTAAATAGGGCACCATCTAAATCCGTTGAGACGACACCGTATGGACTATGGTTTGACAAGAAACCTAAGCTGTCGTTTCTTAAAGTTTGGGGCTGCGATGCTTATATGAAAAGGTTTCATCCTGATAAGCTCAAACCCAAATCGGAGAAATGTGTCTTCATAGGATACCCAAAGGAGACTGTTGGGTACACCTTCTATCACAGATCCGAAGGCAAGACTTTTGTTGCTAAATTCGGATTCTTTCTAGAGAAGGAGTTTCTCTCGAAAGAAGTGTGTGGGAGGAAAGTAGAACTTGATGAGGTAACTGTACCTGCTCCCTTATTGGAAAGTAGTTCATCACAGAAATTTGTTCCTGTGACTACTACACCAATTAGTGAGGAAGCTAATGATGAAGATCATGTAACTTCAGATCAAGTTACTATCGAAACCTTGTAGGTAAACCAGAGTGAGATCCACACCAGAGTGGTACGGTAATCCAGTTCTGAAGGTCATGTTACTTGACCATGATGAACCTACGAACTATGAGGAAGCGATGATGAGCCCAGATTCCGCAAAATGGCTTGAGGCCATGAAATCTAAGATGAGATCCATGTATGAGAACAACGTATGGACTTTGATTGACTTGCCCATTGATCGGCGAGCCATTGAGATTAAATGGATCTTGAAGAGGAAGACGGACGCTGATAGTAGTGTCATTATCTACAAAGCTAGAATTGTCGCAAAAATGTTTTCGACAAGTTCAAGGTGTTGACTACGATGAGAGTTTCTCACTCGTATCTATGCTTAGGTCTGTCCGAATCATGTTAGCAATTGCCACATTTTATGAAATCTGGCAAATTGATAAACAAAACTGCATTCCTTAATGGATTTATTAAAGAAGAGTTGTATATGATGCATCCAGAAAGGTTTTGTCAATCCTAAAGGTGCTAAGGAAATATGCAAGCTCCAGCGATCCATCTATGGACTGGTGCAAGCATCTCGGAGTTGGAATATACGCTTTGATAACTTGATCAAAGCATATAACAGACTTGCGGTGAAGCCTGTATTTACAAGAAAGTTAGTGGGAGCACTACAACATTTCCGATAAGTATATGTGAATGACATATTATTGATCTGAAATAATGTAGAATCATTCTGCAAAGCATAAAGGAGTGTTTGAAAGGATTTTTTCAAAGAAAGACCTCAGTGAAGCTCCTTACATATTAAGCATCAAGATCTATACAGATAGATCAAGACGCTTGATAAGTTTTTTCAATGAGTACATACCTTGACAAGATTTTGAAATTGTTCAAAATGGAACAGTTAAAGAAGGAGTTCTTGCCTGTGTTACAAAGGTGTGAAGTTGAGTAAGACTCAAAACCCGACCACGGCAGAAGATAGATAGAGAATGGAAGTCATTTCCCTATGCCTCAGTCATAGGTTCTATAAAGTATGCCATGCTGTGTACCAGACCTATTGTATACCCTGCCCTGAATTTGGCAAGGGAGTACAATAGTGATCTAGGAGTAGATCACTGGACATTGGTCAAAATTATCCTTAGTGGAATAAGGATATGTTTCTCGATTATGGAGGTGACAAAAGGTTCGTCGTAAAGGGTTACGTCGATGCAAGTTTTGACACTGATCCAGATGACTCTAAGTCTCAATCTGGATACATATTGAAAGTGGGAGCAATTAGCTAGAGTAGCTCCATGCAGAGCATTATTGACATAGAAATTTGCAAAATACTTACGAATCTGATGTGGCAGACCCGTTGACTAAACTTCTCTCACAAGCAAAACATGATCACACCTCAGTACTCTTTGGGTGTTAATCACATAAGCGATGTGAACTAGATAATTGACTCTAGTAAACCCTTTGGGTGACGGTCACATGTCGATCTGAACTATGGGTGTTAATCACATGGTGATGTGAACTATTGATGTTAAATCACATGGCGATGTGAACTAGATTATTGACTCTAGTGCAAGTGGGAGATTGAAGGAAATATGCCCTAGAGGCAATAATAAAGTTATTATTTATTTCCTTATTTCATGATAAATGTTTATTATTCATGCTAGAATTGTATTAACCGGAAACATAATACATCTGTGAATACATAGACAAACAGAGTGTCACTCGTATGCCTCTACTTGACTAGCTCATTGATCAAAGATGGTTAAGTTTCCTAACGATAGATATGAGTTGTCATTTGATTAATGGGATCACATCATTAGTGGAATGATGTGATTGACTTGACCCATTCCGTTAGCTTAGCACTTGATCGTTTAGTTTGTTGCTATTGCTTTCTTCATGACTTATACATGTTCCTATGACTATGAGATTATGCAACTCCCATTTACTAGAAGATCACTTTATGTGCCACCAAACATCACAACGTAACTGGGTGATTATAAAGGTGTTCTACGGGTGTCTCCAAAGGTACTTGTTGGGCTGGCGTATTTCGAGATTAGGATTTGTCACTCCGATTGTCGGAGAGGTATCTCTAGGCCCACTCGGTAATGCACATCACTATAAGCCTTGCAAGCATTGCAACTAATGAGTTAGTTGTGGGATGATGTATTACAGAACAAGTAAAGAGACTTGCCTTAACGAGATTGAACTAGGTATTGACATACCGATGATCGAATCTCGGGCAAGTAACATACCGATGACAAAGGGAACAACGTTTGTTGTTATGCGGTCTCACCGATAAAGATCTTCGTAGAATATGTAGGAGCCAATATGGGCAACCAGGTCCCGCTATTCATTATTGACCAGAGAGGTGTCTCGGTCATTTCTACATAGTTCTCGAACCCGTAGGGTCCGCACGCTTAACGTTCGTTGACGATATAGTACTATGTGAGTTATGTATGTTGGTGAACGAATGTTGTTCGGAGTCCAAGATGAGATCATGGACATGACGAGGAACTTCGGAATGGTCCGGAGATAAAGTTTGATATATGGGATAATAGTGTTTGGTCACCGGAAGAGTTCCGGAATTCACCGGAAGGGGTTCCGGATGTTTCCCGAAATGTTTGGGTACGAGAACACTTTATTTGGGCCAAAGGGGAAAGCCCACAAGGTTTTTGGAAAGCGCAAAAGGAAGTTTTGCGGAGTCCAGGGGCCAGACGCCGGGAACCCTGGTGTCTGGCCCTGGAGTCCGAGAAGGACTCTTGCCTTTCGGGTGAAACCGACTTTGTGGAGGCTTTTACTCCAAGTTTCGACCCCAGGGCTCAACATATAAATAGAGGGGTAGGGCTAGCACCAAAGACACATCAAGAAACACCAAGCCGTGTGCCGGCAAACCCCTCCCCTCTAGTTTATCCTCCATCATAGTTTTCGTAGTGCTTAGGTGAAGCCCTGCGAAGATTGTTTTTCACCAACACCGTCACCACGCCGTCGTGCTGCCGGAACTTATGTACTACTTGGCCCCTCTTGCTGGATCGAGAAGGCGAGGACGTCACCGAACCGAACGTGTGCAGAACTCGGAGGTGCCGTGCTTTCGGAACTTGGATCGGTCGGATCATGAAGACGTACGACTACATCAACAACGTTGATATAACGCTTCCGCCAATGGTCTACGAGGGTACGTAGACAACACTATCCCCTCTTGTTGCTATGCATCACCATGATCTTGCGTGTGCGTAGGAAATTTTTGAAATTACAACGTTCCCCAACAAAGCTCCTATGGCTAAGTTAGAGCGATAAAGCCGCATAGTCTGATTGCCTTGTTCGCCGCACTAACACCTCCATCAGGGACCAAGCCGTTGGATCAAGTGTGTCCAGGTGCTATTCCGAACACCCCCGTGCTACCCACGTGGGGGCTGAAGCCGACAACTGTCCAACTCTCAGATACCGTAAGCAGCCGCAAAGGAGGAAAATAATTAGAGGTAAAACAAGCAACATATTATACATAAGCCTTGTGTCATAATACAAAGTTCGGGCAACATGAATACATTCATTCGAAAAATAATGTCCTTCGAGCACTGGCCCTCCACAATGCAGGAACCTTCCAAGACTTCATAAAATACCGCTCCGGCGTGCGGTGCTCCTTGCCTGCGGGCGGTCCCTCGGTTGCCAGCTTGATGGCGTTCATCTTCGCCCATTGTACCTTAATGCGGGCGAAGGCCATCCAGGCACCTTCGATACAGACCGACTGCTTTATGGCATCCAGCCGGGGGCAGGCACTAACAAGCCACTTCACGAGCCCGAAGTAGCTGTCGGGTATGGGCTCGGCAGGCCAGAGACGCATTATAATATCCCTCATAGCTAATCCGGCCACCCTATGTAGTTCGGTCAACTGTTTCAGCTGATCGCTGAGGGGCACCGGATGCTCTGGTGCAAGGTACTGCGACCATAACAGCTTCTGCCTCGAGCTCCCCTCTTCCGCACAGAAAAACTCCGGGGCAGACCTGCAAACGCTCCTGCAGAACTCCAAACCCGGGTCAGTAAGAGGTACCTTCTCCTCACAAATTTGCTCTGGATAATAAAGGCCTTACCCGCCGTAATCTTCTTGGCCTCTTGAATCTCCCGGCAGGCGCCTTGGGCTTCAACCCGGGCCTCCTGCGTGCTTTGGAGGGCCTTAGCAAGTTCGGCATCTTGATTCGTAATCTTGCGCTCCAAGGACTTGCATTTGTTTATGGCATCCCGAAGCTCTTGCTGGACTTCCTCCACCCGCGATTCATGCTTTTGGCGGGCGGCTCGTTCCTCCACCGCCTTCTTCTTGCCCTCGGCCAATGCGTTCTTGAGGGTCTCGACCTCAGACGCGTCAACTGTGGGCATAATTACAAAACTCAGCAAGATAGCACAACAACAAGACATATCATGTCAGATGTGAATAGGTATTGCATACCTTGCTTCTCCTCCAATCGTTTGTTGGTTCGGATGAGCTCTTCATTGGCCCGCTCTATCCGACGCTTTAGTTCGGAGACTTAATCGGCATGGGCGGCTGCCGCTAACTTGAACGCATGTTTGTTCAAATGCACATGTATGTTGATCTCCTGGGAAGACTATTTGATCCTCTGTTTGGCCTTTCTTAAACGAACACCGAACAGAGTCTCAGGGGCTACTGACTATGCACATGCATACTTTTTATAGTTAAATCACATACCTCAAAGCCTGTCAGAAGGCTAGTATAGGCCTCATTCAATCCACTTTTAGTGGACCGAACCTTTTCAACCAACGTACCCATAAGGGCACGATGTTCCTCAACAATGGAGGCGCTCTGAATTGCTTCCATTAGAGTTTCCGGCGCCTCCAGATTGACAGAGGTCGCCGGTGGAGTCGACGCACCCCCTTCTTTCAAAGGAGGCTGCTCGCCTGATTTCGGAGTCGTATCGGCCTCCCAAATGATATTCAATTGGGGGCCTAATTGGGCATGGCCCCGGTCGCCGGCCTCCATGGGGATCGGTTCCCCCATGTTTTCGGCAGCAGAGGTATTACCCTCTAGCGCCACCTTGACGGCTTCCCATACCTCTCCATGGCCTAGAAAGGTCCCTCGGGACAACACCTCAGTGTTGTCTGTAGCAGTAGGTGGGAACGCCAGCGGAGGAGACTCACTCTCCATCATGTGTGAGCCTAGTGAATTCCCAAAAGACGATGATTGCCGGGGGAAATCGCGGGCCGGACTACAATACGTGATTCTGTGTGTCAGGATCACAAGACATAAAGACGGATACATACATTATCCTTAAATACTTACGATTCAGCCAAAGGCTTCAGCCTGGGGTTCCATTCGGGGACGGATTCGGCGTCCGATTCCGAATCGTTTAAAAGGGAGAGTTTCCCCTTCTTGGACGCTTCCGCCTCTAGATCTGCGGAAGCTCACCTTTTCTTCTTCCCCCCTTAGGGGGAGAATTGTGCTCCTCCTCTTCCTCCTCGTCTTCATCATGGGAGGAGAGAGCTTCGATATCTTTGGATGATATGTCCGAAGCACCTTTGCGGCAAAGGCCACTTCGGACTTCCTTGCCCTTCTTCTTGGCCTTCTTTTTCGGCGCATGGTACGGCACCGAAACCAGCATCTTCGTCAGAAGAGGAATAGCTGGATCTTCGGGCAGGGGAGCCAAACACTCGATCCGCTCTGCCTTCTTCGTCCAGCCCTGGGGGACAAGAGGAAGGTTTAAACTTACTCCTTAGATCTACAAATCAAGGACATGATTAGAAAGTTGAAGAACTCACTGGAGTGGATGGATGAGCGCAGTCGTGGCCGAGGTCTTCGGTCGTCGGCGGCCACGTCTTTTGGGTCTTAAAACGCAGCTTCCATATATCTTCGTGCTTCGTGCCAAAGAACCACTGCAAGGTCCTGAGACTTGCCGGATCAAACTCCCACATATGGAGAGTCTGGTGTTGGCAAGGGAGAATCCGGCGAAACAGCATCACCTGGATCATGCTGGCACGGCGGGAGTTCTTGTCCACCATGCCCTTTGATACATCTCTGTCGTATATATATTTTTTGATTGTTCCATGCCAATATTCTACAACTTTCATATACTTTTGGCAACTCTTTATACTATTTTTGGGACTAACATATTGATCCAGTGCCCAGTGCCAGTTCCTGTTTGTCGCATGTTTTTTGTTTCCCAGAAAATCCATATCAAATGGAGTCCAAACGGGATAAAAATGGACGGAGATTTTTCTGGAATATATGTGATTTTTGGGAAGTGAAATCAATGCGAGACGATGTTCGAGGGGCCCAAGAGGCAGGGGGCGCACCCCAGGGGTGCAGGCGCGCCCCTGACCCTCGTGGCCAGCCCGTAAGGCGGTTGATGCCCCTCTTTCGCCGCAAGAAAGCAAATATCCGGATAGAGATCATGTTCAAATTTCAGCCCAATCGGAGTTACGGATCTCCGGGAATATAAGAAATGGTGAAAGGGTAGAATCTGAGAACGCAAAAACAGAGAGAGACATATCCAATCTCGGAGGGGCTCTCGCCCCTCCCATGCCATGGAGGCCAAGGACCAGAGGGGAAACCGTTCTCCCATCTAGGGATAAGGTCAAGGAAGAAAAAGAACGAGGGGGGCTCACTCCCCCTCGCTTCAGGTGGCACCGGAACGCCGCCGTGGGCCATCATCATCACCGCGATCTACACCAACACCTCTGCCATCTTCACCAACATCTCCATCACCTTCCCCCCTCTATCTACAGCGGTCCACTCTCCCGCAACCCGCTGTACCCTCTACTTGAACATGGTGCTTTATGCTTCATATTATTATCCAATGATGTGTTGCCATCCTATGATGTCTGAGTAGATTTTCGTTGTCTTATCAGTGGTTGATGAATTGCTATGATTGATTTAATTTGCTTGTGGTTATGTTGCTGTCCTTTGGTGCCCATCATATGAGAGCGCGTGTGGATCACACCATAGGGTTAGTTGTATGTTGATAGGACTATGTATTGGAGGGCAAGAGTGACAGAAGCTTCAACCTAGCATAGAAATTGATGCATACGGGATTGAAGGGGGACCAATATATCTTAATGCTATGGTTGGGTTTTACCTTAATGAACGTTAGTAGTTGCGGATGCTTGCTATAGTTCCAATCATAAGTGCATAGAATTCCATGTAAGGGATGACATGCTAGCAATGGCCTCTCCCACATAATACTTGCTATCGGTCTAGTAAAGTAGTCAATTGCTTAGGGGCAATTTCGCAACTCCTACCAACACTTTTCCACACTCGCTATACTAACTTTATTGCTTCTGTACGTAAACAGCCCCTAGTTTTTATTTACGTGCACTTTATATTCTTGCAAACCTATCCAACAACACCTACAAAGTACTTCTAGTTTCATACTTGTTCTAGGTAAAGCGAACGTCAAGCGTGCGTAGAGTTGTATCGTGGTCGATAGAACTTGAGGGAATATTTGTTCTACCTTTAGCTCCTCTTTGAGTTCGCCACTCTTACTTATCAAAAACTGTTGCGATCCCCTATACTTGTGGGTTATCAAGACCTTTTTCTGGCGCCATTGCCGGGGAGCAATAGCGTGGGGTGAATATTCTTGTGTGTGCTTGTTTGCTTTATCACTAAGTAAGTTTTACTTGCTGTTCTTAGTTGTTTTCTATCTTTAGTTATGGGTAGGAAATGCAAAATACCAAAAAAATTAGTTGTACCTACTGAACTAATGGTTGAAGAACCACTCAAAATCTATCACACTCTTGAAGCTTTTTACTTGGATCATCTTCGATCCCTTTGTGCTCGTGCCGAAACCCCAACTAGCTTACTTGAGGGCAAATCTTTAGATGAGCATTCTTGTTATGTGCGACACCATATATCTAAAATATGGAATCTTTACTGGGTCAAATTCATCGTTTGCAATGCTATGCTTGGAATTTATGTGAAATATATGATTTTACTTGTTGTTCTGAAAAACATAAGAAACACCTTCCCTATCAATGTGAGTTTAGTGATAATGGAATCGTATCTTCGCATGCTAAGGGTGTTTATAATTACTATGGTGTTCAACAAATTGAAGAATTTGTTGCTTTTAAGGGTTCTTACGAAATTGCTTCTTTGATTGAAAAGTATGATGCTACTCCTTACAAATCTGAAATTTTTTCCATACTTAAATATTGCTATGATAATTAAGCTTCTAAAGCCTATGTTGAACCATATATTGAGGACTACTCTGCTGTCCAAGAAGAGACTAATATTTTGCAGGAGTCTATGGAAGAAGAAATTGATGAAACTGTGAGCTCATTGGATGAAAAGATGATGAGGAAAGCGAAGAACAAAAGGGGGAAGAGCGGATTAGCTACCCATGCCCACCTTCTAATGAGAGTAACTCTTCAACTCATACATTGTCTAATTTCCCTTCGTGCTTACCAAAGGATGATCGCTATGATGATTCTATGATCTCGTTGATTCTCTTAAAATATCCCTTTTCGATGATGCTTGCTATGCTTGTGGCCAAGATGCCAATATGAATTATGCTTATGGAGATGAACTTGCTATAGTTCCTTATGTTAAACATGAAATTGTTGCTATTGCACCCACACATGATAGTCCTATTATCTTTTTTAATTCGCCCGACTACACTATATCGGAGAAGTTTGCCCTTATTAAGGATTACATTGATGGGTTGCGTTTTACTACTACACATGATGATTTTGATAAATATAATATGCATGTGCTTGCTGCTCCTACTTGCAATTATTATGAGAGAGGAATTATATCTCCACCTCTCTATGTTTCCAATACAACAAAATTGCAAGAAATTGTTTATACTATGCATTGGCCTTTACTATGTGTGCATGAATTGTTCTTCTATGACATGCCGATGCATAGGAAGAGATTAGACTTTGTCATTACATTATATATGTTACTTTGTGCTCACTATTAAATTACAAATCATTGTTAATTAAAATTGGCTTTGATATACCTTGGGATCCGGGTGGATCCACTACTTGAGCACTATATGCCTAGCTTAATGGCTTTAAAGAAAGCGCTTCCTAGGAGACAACCCAGAAGTTTTAGAGAGTCATTTATTTCTGTTGTGTGCTTTTATAAAGTTTAGAAATAAAAATAATGTGCCAAGATTTGCCTTTAGGATGTTTTAGATGCTTGTTGGTTTGTACGGTGCAGGACAGAAACTTTGGCTATAGTGTGCGATTTTACATTTTTTACTGGAACATCAAATGGTTCTGATTATTTTTGCACTGTCTTTTTATACAAATTGTTTATTTTTCCTAATTGTGGTAGAATTTTTTAAGTATCAGAATTATGGTGAATGTTCATATTATTACAGACTGTTCTGTTTTAGACAGATTCTGTTTTTGATGCATAGTGTGCTTGTTTTGATGAAACTAACGTTTTATATCAGTGGATTAAGCCATGGAAAAGTTATATTACAGTAGACACAATGAAAAAACAAAATATGAATTTGTTTGCAACAGTACTTAGAGTAGTGATTTGCTTTATTATACTAACGGATCTTACCGAGTTTTCTGTTGAAGTTTTGTGTGGATGAAGTGTTTGATGATCGAGAAGGTCTCGATGTGAGAAGAAGGAGGAGAGGCAAGAGCTCAAGCTTGGGGATGACCAAGGCACCCCAAGTAAATATTCAAGGAGACTCAAGCATCTAAGCTTGGGGATGCCCTGGAAGGCATCCCCTCTTTCTTCAACAAGTATCGGTATGTTTTCGGGTTCGTTTCGTTCATGCGATATGTGGAATCTTGGAGCGTCTTTTTGCATTAGTTTTCATTTTTCTTTTATGCACCATGCTGGTATCAGATAGTCCTTGGTTGATTTATAAAATACTCATTGCACTTCACTTAAATCTTTTGAGTATGTCTTTATAGAATGCTTCATGTGCTTCACTTATATCATTTGAAGTTTGGATTGCCTGTTTCTCTTTACATAGACAACCACCATTTGTAGAATTCTCTTTTGCTTCACTTATAACTGTTAGAGCGTGGGCATATCTTTTGTAGAAAGAATTAAACTCTCTTGCTTCACTTATATCTATTTAGAGAGATGCCAGGAATTGGTCATTCACATGGTTAGTCATAAAATCCTACATAAAACTTGTAGATCACTGAATATGATATGTTTGATTCCTTGCAATAGTTTTGCGATATAAAGATGGTGATATTAGAGTCATGCTAGTGGGTAGTTGTGGATTGTAGAAATACTTGTGTTGAGGTTTGTGATTCCCGTAGCATGCACGTATGGTGAACCGTTATGTAACGAAGTTGGAGCATGAGGTATTTATTGATTGTCTTCCTTATGAGTGGCGGTCGGGGACGAGCGATGGTCTTTTCCTAACAATCTATCCCCCTTGGAGCATGCGCGTAGTACTTTGTTTCGATGACTAATAGATTTTTGCAATAAGTATGCGAGTTCTTTATGACTAATGTTGAGTCCATGGATTATATGCACTCTCACCCTTCCATCATTGCTAGCCTCTTCGGTACCGTGCATTGCCCTTTCTCACCTCGAGAGTTGGTGCAAACTTTGCCGGTGCATCCAAACCCCGTGATACGATACGCTCTATCACACTTAAGCCTCATTATATCTTCCTCAAAACAGCCACCATACCTACCTATCATGGCATTTCCATAGCCATTTCGAGATATATTGCCATGCAACTTCCATCATCATCGTATACATGACTTGAGCATCATTGTCATATTGCTTTGCATGATCGTAAGATAGCTAGCATGATGTTTTCATGGCTTGACCATTTTTTGATGTCATTACTACGCTAGATCGTTGCACATCCCGGTACACCGCCGGAGGCATTCATATAGAGTCATATCTTTGTTCTAGTATCGAGTTATAATATTGAGTTGTAAGTAAATAAAAGTGTGATGATCATCATTATTAGATAATTGCCCCAGTGAGGAAAGGATGATGGAGACTATGCTTCCCCCACAAGTCGGGATGAGACTCCGGACGAAAAAAATAAAAAAACAAAAAAAGAGAAAGGCCAAAAAAAGAGAAGGCCCAAAAAAACAAAATAAACAAAAAAAGAGAGAAGGGGCAATGTTACTATCCTTTTACCACACTTGTGCTTCAGAGTAGCACCATGTTCTTCATATAGAGAGTCTCTTGAGTTATCACTTTCATATACTAGTGGGAATTTTCATTATAGAACTTGGCTTGTATATTCCAATGATGGGCTTCCTCAAATGCCCTAGGTCTACATGGGCAAGCAAGTTGGATGCACACCCACTTAGTTTCAGTTTGAGCATTCATATACTTATAGCTCTAGTGCATCCGTTGCATGGCAATCCCTACTCCTCACATTGACATCAATTGATGGGCATCTCCATAGCCTGTTGATTAGTCGCGTCGGTGTGAGACTTTCTCCTTTTTTGTCTTCTTCTACACAACCTCCACCATCCTATTCTATTCCACCTATAGTGCTATGTCCATGGCTCACGCTCATGTATTGAGTGAAAGTTGAAAAGGTTTGAGAACGTCAAAAGTATGAAACAATTGCTTGGCTTGTCATCGGGGTTGTGCATGATGTGAATATTTTATGTGAAGAAGATGGAGCATAGCCAGACTATATGATTTTGTAGGGATAACTTTCTTTGGCCATGTTATTTTGAAAAGACATGATTGCTTTATTAGTAGGCTTGAAGTATTATTATTTTTATGTCAAATGATAGAGTATTGATTTGAATCACTCGTATCTTAATATTCATGCCATGATTAGATATGTGATCAAGATTATGTTAGGTAGCATTCCACATCAAAACTTATCTTTTTTTATCATTTACCTACTCGAGGACGAGCAGGAATACAGCTTGGGGATGCTGATACGTCTCCGTCGTATCTATAATTTTTGATTGTTCCATGCAAATATTCTACAACTTTCATATACTTTTGGCAACTTTTTATACTATTTTCGGGACTAACATATTGATCCAGTGCCCAGTGCCAGTTCCTGTTTGTTGCATGTTTTTAGTTTCGCAGAAAATCCATATCAAACGGAGTCCAAATGGGATAAAAACGGATGGAGATTTTTTTGGAATATATGTGATTTTTGGGAAGTGAAATCAACGCGAGACGATGCTTGAGGGGCCCATGAGGCAGGGGCGCGCCCCAGGAGTGCAGGCACACCCCTGACCCTCGTAGCCACCCTGTAAGGCGGTTGATGCCCTTCTTTCGCCGCAAGAAAGCTAATATCTGGATAGAGATCGTGTTCAAATTTCAGCCCAATCGGAGTTACGGATCTCCGGGAATATAAGAATCGGTGAAAGGGTAGAATCTGAGAATGCAGAAACAGAGAGAGACAGGGAGACAGATCCAATCTAGGAGGTGCTCTCGCCCCTCCCATGCCATGGAGGCCAAGGACCAGAGGGGAAACCCTTCTCCCATCTAGGGAGAAGGTCAAGGAAGAAGAAGAAGGAGGGGGGCTCTCTCCCCCTCACTTTCTGTGGCGCTGGAACGCCGCCGGGGGCCATCATCATCACCGCGATCTACACCAACACCTCTGCCATCTTCACCAACATCTCCATCACCTTCCCCCCTCTATCTACAGTGGTCCACTCTCCCGCAACCCGCTGTAGCCTCTACTTGAACATGGTGCTTTATGCTTCATATTATTATCCAATGATGTCTTGCCATCCTATGATGTCTGAGTAGATTTTTGTTGTCCTATCAGTGGTTGATGAATTGCTATGATTGATTTAATTTGCTTGTGGTTATGTTGCTGTCCTCTGGTGCCCGTCATATGAGAGCGCGCGTGGATCACACCATAGGGTTAGTTGTATGTTGATAGGACTATGTATTGGAGGGCAAGAGTGACAGAAGCTTCAACCTAGCATAGAAATTGATGCATACGGGATTGAAGGGGGGCCAATATATCTTAATGCTATGGTTGGGTTTTACCTTAATCAATGTTAGTAATTGCGGATGCTTGGTAATAGTTGCAATCATAAGTGCATAGAATTCCAAGTAAGGGATGACATGCTAGAAGTGGCCTCTCCCACATAATACTTGCTATCGGTCTAGTAATGTAGTCAATTGCTTAGGGGCAATTTCGCAACTCCTACCAACACTTTTCCACACTCTCTATACTAACTTTATTGCTTCTTGACCTAAACTGGCCCTTGTTTTTATTTACGTGCACTTTATATTCTTGCAAACCTATCCAACAACACCTACAAAGTACTTCTAGTTTCATACTTGTTCTAGGTAAAGCGAACGTCAAGCGTGCATAGAGTTGTATCGGTGGTCGATAGAGTTTGAGGGAATATTTGTTCTACCTTTATCTCCTCGTTGGGTTCGACACTCATACTTATCGAAAACTGTTGCGATCCCCTATACTTGTGAGTTATCACCCTTGACGCGCTTTTGCAGCGTCATCACCTCGTCAGATGACGCCCAATCTAGGCCCTTCTTGAGCCATGATGTGAGCCGCATTGGTGGACCGGTTTTGAACTTAGGAGTGGCGGCCCATGAGGCCTCGCGAGGTTCCGTAACATAGAACCACTCCTGTTGCCACCCCTTCATGGTCTCTACTAATGTCCCCTTGGGCCAGGTGATGTTAGGGAGGTTGCTCACCATAGCGCCAACGCACTCCGCGTATTGGCCCTCGACCACCTTCGGCTTCACGTTGAAGACCTTGAGCCATAGGCCGAAGTGGGGGGATGCGGAGGAACGCCTCACACACAACGATGAATGTCGAGATGTTGAGGAATGAATTTGGGGCTAGATCATGGAAATCTAGCCCGTAATAGTACATGAGTCCGCAGACGAAAGGGTGAAGAGGAAACCCTAGCCTGCGAAGAAAGTGGGGGATGAATACTACCCTCTCATTGGGCTCTACTGTGGGAATGATCTACTTTTTGGCAGGAAACCGACGGGTGATTTCCTTGGCTAAATACTCCGCTTCCCGGAGTTCCTTGATGTGCTCCTCTATGATGGAAGAGGCCATCCACTTGCCCTGTGCTCCAGATCCGGACATGGTAGGAGCGTTTGCTGGGGACGGAAAGGGTTGAAGCTTGGGCGCTAGAGCTCGAGAGCAGATGGGCCAAGGAGGAATAAGGCGTTGGGTAAAAAGGTGGATATTTATCTTCTTATAAAGGCAGTGAATGTCGAACGTCCCCCCATGAAGCCTTAAAACTCGCCTATTCCCCATGAGTCATGTGAGTGGCACGGTTGGATTACCCAAATCCATATTGATGAGAATCCCACAATAAGGGGACACGATCTCTGCCTTGACAAGACGTGTCAATGAATACCGTGTCTCGAAACATGAAGCAGGAAGCTAGAAAATGGTTCGAAATAATAATAAGGTCGGAACACGATACCTCGCCGAAAAAATTTTTAGAGGACATACCCTATTTTTGTTTAAAATATTTTGCCTTCGTTGTCCAGGGTTATAAATATTGCATAGAGCCGGATATAGTTCTTTTGATCAAGTACTTTGGAGTATTCAGAGGAGGAACCCGCCTTGCAATGCCGAAGACAATCTGCGCGCCGGACACATCGTTGTTGAAGCCTGGTTCAGGGGCTATTAAGGGAGTCCTGGATTAGGGGGTCCCCGAGCGTCCGGGCTATGTTACATGGGCCGGACTGGCAGGCCATGAAGATACAAGATAGAAGGCACACCCCCCCCCCCCGAGTACGGATGGGACTCTCCTTGGTGTGAAAGGAAGCTTGGCGTTCGGATATGAATATTCCTTTCTCTGTAAACTGTACAAACCCTAGCCCCCTCCGCTATCTATATAAACCAGAGGGTTTAGTCCGTAGAGGAAGTCATAATCATACAGGCTAGAGATATAGGGATTAGCAATTATGATCTCGAGGTAGATCAACTCTTGTAACCCCTATACTCATCAAAGTCAATCAAGCAGGACATAGGGTTTTACCTCCATTAAGAGGGCCCGAACTTGGGTAAACATCATGTTCACTACCTCCTGTTACCTTGGATCCTTAGACGCACAGTTCGGGACCCCCTACCCGACATCTGCCAGTTTTGACACCGGCACTAAGCGTACCAAATTTCACTAGAAGGACTTGAAGCATGTCATAAACTTTGTTGATAATATGACAGAGATAGCATAGCGTATGAACGCTGGATTTTGGATGGGATTAATTAGACCTATGTTGCACACATTGAACAATACCAATTGTGTGCACAAAATGCTGGTAAAAAGTCTTATTTTATTGTTGATGCTCATAAACTATATATATCTTCAACGATATGTTACAATTGGTTTTTATTCTACATGTCAACGGAAATTGCCCGCTGTAGCAGTCCTGGATCGATTTCCCAGTGCGGTCGAATTACACTTGTGCCTGCTAATAACGCCAAAGTGATTGCAAGGTACTGTATTTCCCATAGAAATGGAACAATTCAAATTAACAAGTTCTCGCTTGTCGTGCAATGCATCCATATTGGAAAATTGGAGAGACTGTTCTAATCATGCTCTACCAAGGCACAGGAGGGCTCCTCCTTTTCATTGACGAGATGTCGAGTCGGCGTGATCAAGCTGCTTCCAGCAGATAGTTGTGGTTGTTGGCCCTCAGCCTCTTAAAATGTGCTAGCTGTTACTATGTTAAGTATGTAGATATGGACCATATGGTTGTTGGCCCTTAGCCTCTTAAAATGTGATAGTTGTTACTATGTTAAGTATGTAGATATGGACCATATGGTTGTCCAAACCATGTTACGAAGATCCTCCTTTTGTCGAATAGTGTAACCACTATATATATGTTACTCAAATGTTGTTACCCAAGTTCTTAAATTTTCATGGAAAATTAGTATCATACACAGTTCATTAGGTTTAAGTGTGTGCCCGATGTCTAGAAGGCATTTGCATATTAACTTTCATATTGCATATTCACACACATGTTAACATAAGGAAACGTATGTCACTACTAGGGAAAACCTTATACACAGAAATTTAGCAGTAGCGCAGGTCAAAAAAAGGCGCTAGTGCTAGATAGCAGTAGCGCGTGAGCGAAAAGGGCGCTACAGATAAAATTGCAGTAGTAGCGCATGCACGTATAAAAGCGCTACTACTAATATTCCCATTGCTAAGACGATAGGCTACGCATAGCAGTAGCGTGCTTGAGAGAAGCGCGCTACCGCTAGGACATAACTAGCAGCGCGTTTCTGAAGAAAAGCGCTACTGCTAATGGAAATAAAATAAAATGAAAAAAATACAAAAGTAAATGAAAATGAAAGAATAGAAAAAGGAGAAAGGAAAAAATAAAATGTAAAGCAAAATAAATGAAAAAGCGAAAAAACAGAAAGGCGTATCAGTGGCGTCTGTTCATAAGAGGCGCTATACCTAATGTAGCTGCAGCGCGTTTCCTAGACGCCCTCTATAGAAATAGAAAAGGAAATAAGAAAATGAAAGGAAATTACATAGCTATAGCAGTAGCATGTTTTGGGAAAACCACTATAGCTACCTTAGCTATAGCGCGTTTTGCGAAACACGCTACCGCTAAGTTTGACTTAACCCAAAAACTGTTTCCCCCCGGCCACCACTTCTCCCCCAAATCCCTTGACCCACCCCGCCGTCGTCTCCCCAATTCGCCGTCGCCCACTTCGCCGCCGTCTCCTGCCGACGTCGACGCCCCCGGAGCCACCAGAGCTGCGCGCCGTCGTCTCCACCGGAGCCGCCCCCAACGCCACTAGAGTTGCGTGGCCTCATCAACGTCACCGGAGCCGCCGTCGACGCCACCGGATCCTCCCTCGCCACAACTGTCTCCCTTGCCATCACCCGAGACGCCCCTGCCTCCCTCGCCACCACTGCCTTGAGCTCCTTCGCCACCACCGGAGCCATCGTCTATAAGCACCCCTCCTCTCTCTCTCTCTTTGATGCCTAGCACAAACATTGGACATACTAACTATCTAGGTTAACTAGTTTAATTAGGTTAATTTTCTAGGTTAGTGAAAAAAATGTAGTTAGGGCTTTCACAGAGAACTAATTAGGTTAACTAGTTTAATTATATAGGTTAAGAAAAAACTTATTTAGGGCTTTGGCAGAGAACTAGCTAGGTGAACTATTTTAATTAGGTTAATTATCTAGGTAAACTAGGTTAACAAGCTAGGTTAACTAACTAGCTAGGTTAATTTGGTTCGTTAGGTTAGCAAGCTAGGTTAACTAGTTTCGCTAGGTTAGAGGAAAAAAAATTATTTTTGACCACTATTTTTCTAGGAAAAGAATTTAGGCAAGTTTTATTTCAAAGATGATCCCTTCCTAGACATTTATTATTGATTATATTTTCATTGAAGTGGTCATGTTATATCTTTTCATTGAAGTGGTTCGATTGTGCCCAAGTGGCCTTTTGTTGTTTCTAGGGAATGAAGCTGAGAGGCCTATGTTTTGCCGGAATGTTGATTCATTTCCGTTTCGGCAAATTTCATGTTCTCGATTTGTCCACTTTTTAGCAAAGGTCATGCCGAAATTTTCCATGAATTTCGACATGACTTGTGCTACAAACTAGGACATATCGAGTGCCAGGGATTTGCCGCACCAGGAAGGAGTCAACGTTCCTGCAAAACATAGGCCTTTTGTATGTCATTATTCATTTTATTAGGTCTATAATTAATTTAATAGATTTAATCGTAGGAAACATGGCTAGCAACAATGAAGGACAGGGTTCTGGTGATTGCGACGATGTCCACCTGGAGGTAGATGAATTTTTGAGCCTTGCCAACGATCAACTGATGTTGTTGCCGGGCCCACCGGTCGCATCGGGGACTGAGACCGACACATAGACCGGCGCTGAGACTCAGACCGGCATCGAGACCGGCACTGAGACTGATACTGGCGCTGCCTCGGGGAGCGAAGCCGGTATAGAACCAAAACAAAAGAGGTGACGGCTTCCTAACAAGCTCAGGACTACTAGACTGGTGGTCACGGAGGTGGACAACGGCAAATTTGAGCCAAACATGCCCGAGGAAGTGAGCGCATGCTACGGCAATCAAATTGGCTGCATCATACGGACAACCGCCACCATCAACGATGAGAAACTAAACAAGTTAGATAATATGAGGCCCGCCCTCCGAAAGAAGCTGTACCAGATATTCTTGTTCCCGGGCCGGAATGAAAAGGATTATAAAGATCCAGATAAGGACCCGGCAATGAGGAAGATAAACAAACATACCATGAGCAAGTTTAGCGACGCGTTGGCCGCCTGGAAAGTAAGGGTGAAATATCGGATCTTCAATGAAAAGGAACCCTACTCCGAGATTGTAAAGGATAATCCGACAATCACGGCAGAGCACTTTGAAATATTCGAGGCGGCTTGCGAGGCCGAAGATGCAAAAAAAGCTAGAGTACATGATGGGGCTTCAACAGAAGAACATTGGGTGCCACCACCTCGGAAGCCGTGGTTACGGAGGGAAGAGGTCCATGTGGGCCAAGGAGGATGCGGAAGCCGCGAGTCTGGGCATCCGAGACACCTTGGCGGAGTTCACCGTCCCGCAGGAGCATGATGTCCTCAGGGCCCGGCACCATTGGGACCCATACTCTTGAGTTGTCGTCTTCTGGGGATGCTGTTCTGGGTCGTCCTTGATAAGGATGTCCTCGCCGCTCTTGGCTACCTGCCGTAGTATCCAACATGCTCTTGCATGGTCCATCGAGTCACCCCTTCAAAATGGTGTCATGCCGCATAGTGGTTTTGTGTTTCTTGGCTGTTGGACTGGGCGTGCCATGAGGGTGTGCCCTTTTCTCCTGGAGGGGGAACTGAGTTGGGACCGACGGTTCCCATCGAGCTGCCTGAGTTTTCTAGGCGCTCTCCATCGCGCTGTAGTTTTGTACAATGGTTGCTAAGTCCGCGAATTTCAGTATGCAGCGGCGATTGATGGCGTTGAGGATTCCTTCATCTACGCAATTGTTGTAGAACGCTGATATTGCGTCCTCGTCACGGCAATCTTTTACCTTGTCCTTGACAAGGAGGAATCTGGCCCAAAAGTGGTGCACCGTTTCCCCAGACTGTTGTTTTATGCTCATGAGAGTGCCTATGTTCGGGTGGGTGGGTGGAATTAAATCTGAACCCCGACCTGACCGATTATCCGGAGTCTGACGACCTTCCTGGCTTAATAGTCCGGGTTTCGGAATATCTTCTGATTGTTTAGGACCACCATCTGATGCTATGTTCGGAGTGCTGGTCGCATCCTTTCATGGGTGAGTATCCGGCTCTTTCCGAACGGCGATCCGACCATAGTACGTCTTCGATATAGAAGAAGACTCGCCGTTCTGCTCCACGACCACCACAATCTGGTGGGTGACCGGTGGGGCCTTGATTTCTCCTTGATTCGTTTTAGGCCCGATCCGATCGTAGTCTGTGGCGATTCCCAGATCGGCGATGCGATCTAGGAGTTCATTCAAAGATGAGAACTCTGTCGGATCTATCTGCTTGGAGTGCCCAGATTTAATTCGGAGGGGGTTTTCAATGGCCCGAGAGGTCATCGTCGGCTCAACGGCCGAATGGGCGATCATAGTAAAGCTGCCCAGCCAGAGGGTTTGGCCTGGGGCCAGAGCTCCACCGGAGGTGATGTTGTCTTTAAGGACAAGGCGAGCCATCGAGCCTTTCGTCGACGGCACAGTGGAACTCTCAATGAAAGCACCAATGTGGGTGTCCAAACCGGCGGATCTCGGGTAGGGGGTCCCGAACTGTGCGTCTAGGATCGATGGTAACAGGAGACGGGGGACCCGATGTTTACCCAGGTTCGGGCCCTCTCTATGGAGGTAATACCCTACTTCCTACTTGATTGATCTTGATGAATATGAGTATTACAAGAGTTGATCTACCACGAGATCGTAATGGCTTCTAAACCCTAGAAGTCTAACATGTATGAGTATGGTAATGAGTGTCTCTCCTTTCCGGACTAACTCCTCCAGTTTATATAGACACTGGGAGGATCTAGGGTTTCCATAGAGTCGGTTACATAAGAATGAATCTTCATAGTCGGTTGCCAAGCTTGCCTTCCACGCCAAGTAGACTCCATTCCGGACACGGGTACAGTCTTCGGCTTTCATGCACTACAAAAAAAGACACATCCGTGAAATTTTGGGCCGAACAATTTTTTTTTCTGTCATACATATGACACTTCTATGACGATAATTGTGACAAAACACGGTATCATCATAGATGTGGTGGGCTCCTACTTCTATGACAAAAAATCATGACAGAAAATGGGCTTTTCGTCCTGGGCGGGCCGGAGACACAGCTGCATGACATTCTTTGGGCCGTCCATGACGGAAAATACCGTGGTAGAAGCGAGGGGGAGGAAAATTTCAAGGAGTTCCCGGTTACGGTGGGAGGTCGGTGGCCGAGCGATGCGTGTTTCTCTCATACACATACACGCGTGCGTGCGAGGCGTTGGCCCTAACTGAACCCGAGCGAGGCGTTGGTCTCTAACTGAACCCGAGCGATTGCACTGTAGGCTACGCATTACTGAACCCGAGCGATCGATCGATGGCTGTTAACTAAACCCGTCGAGCGATTCCTTCGCTACTGCTGCTAACTGAAGCCGATCGATGCTGCCTCTGGATGAACAGTGAGCATTGTGGGGGGGGGGTTGGATGAACAGTTCCCGGTTGGGGTGGATGAACAGGACCCCGTGGGGTTGCCTCTGGATGAATAGGACCCCGATCGATCGAGCCGGTTGGGGATGGATGAACAGGACCCTGTGGAGGGATGGATGAACAGGACCACCACGTGGAGGGCAGGATGAACAGTAGACGGTGGATAGCCCGTGGAGGGGTGGTTGAACAGGAGCCCGTGGAGAGGGCTGGTTGAACAGTAGCCGGTGGAGTAGCGCGCAGTGGAGGCTGGATGAACAGGAGCCCGTGGATGAATAGTCGCAGGTGGAGGCTGGAGGAGGTCGACGGTGGATGAACAGTAGCTCGTGGAGGCTGGAGGGGGTCGACGGTGGAGATGAACAGTATCCCGTGGAGTCCCGTTTTGCGGTACGCCACACCCCTCCCGATGAACAGGACCCCCGTTTCGACCATAGTGCTCCAACACAAGTCCGTTTCGTCCGTTTTGCGGTATGCCACACCCCTCCCGATTAACAGGACCCCCATTTCAACCGTAGGAGGTCTGTTTCCTCCGTTTTGCGGTACACCAGACCCCTCCTGATCAACAGGACCCCGTTCCGAACGTAGGAGGTCCGTTTCCTCCATTGTGCAGTACGCCAGGCCTCGTTTCCATCGCTTGTTCCGTCCAAGCCCTCCTGATGAACACGACCATGCATTCCGTTCCGACCCAGCCGGTTGGCTCCCACGCGTTCCGTTGCCTCCCCATGAACACGACGCATTCCGTTGCCTCCCCATGAACACGATGATGACGCCGTTTCTCCGTTCCGACCCAGCAATGTACACGAGCCCTGGCCGTACGTATGCGCGAGTAGGCGTTCGAGACCCCGCCCGTATGTACACATGCGTGGCTGTATTTTCTATCTTGCACCCTGGCCGCTGTACGTACGTGTACATGCTACGTGCGCGCCTCTACTACGACACGTGCGCGCCTCTAGATCGACCAGTATGTACGTACACATTCGCGACCAGAATGACAACGCTAAGTACGCTTCGACCAGGTGGGTCCCGACTGTCAAGCACTTCCTTGCCTGCGGAGATGTAGCTGGTGGGTCCCAGCAGTCAGGGAGCGAATCGTTTTTCTTTTGCCTGGACACACTTCCTTGTGTGCGAAGATGTAGCTGGTGGGTCCCAGCAGTCAGGGGGAAATGTTTTTTTCGCGAAATACAGTGGCCCGTCTGGTGGGTCCCAGCTGTCAGGTGGAGGAATCATTATTTTCCACGTACTAAGGAGGCACTTCCTTGCTGCGGCCGCGGACCCAGCTGTCAGCCTCTCCACGTATAGTCCACGTCCGATGGAAGTCGTTCCTTGACCAGGTTGACCACGCCGCGCCGAGAGCACCAGGGCGGTGGACGACGGCGACGCCTAGGAAGGGGACGACACGAAGGCAGGGAAGACTCGGCGGTTGTTTCCCACGTGGAGGGGAGTATGACTGCACGAGGGTTTACTGGTTCGTCTGCCGTCGCTGGAGAATAACACCAAGTGTGGGAGAGTAGAGGGATGGCTAGGCCAGCGATGGGAGTACGGTCGGGCGGTGAGGCCTGCGCAGCAGCACAGCCGGCCGCGAGGAGGAGGGAGCAGGCAGTCCCGCCAGCGCTTGTTTGAGCGGCTGGAGCAGGAAGAGCAGAGATTGAAGAAGCACAACGGCAGTTGGATGGACATCCAACAGTCAGTGCTTGTGCGTCAACCTTTTTTTAGGAAAGCCTCAAATATGTGGAAAACAGCATACAACCCACCTGCCATTATTTCTAATAATTTACAGCCCATTTGCTAATTCTTAAGGTTTTTTTGGAGCCCATATTCTTTTTGTTAGCATTACAGCCCATATTGTGGCAACAGTTAAAAAATTATATGAAATTTTGCATATTTCGGTGCGGTCCGAACTGTTTTTAATCCCGAAATTTCGACAAAATTGAAACTGATTTTAAAAATAAATGTATATCAATATAAAATCCAACAAATTCTCCACGCATAAAAATTAATGTAATTTAAAATCTTGAAATGAAAAAAAAAGATATTTGAAACTAATTGCCGGTTTGATGTGTTTTAAAAATGTACAACCCATTTCTCATTACTGGTGGGCCATTTTCTCGGCCAGCCGAATGAAAGCTCTCCTCGTCTTGAAATATTTGCAGCCCAACAGGCCTGACAAAGCGACTTACTTGGCAAATCACAAAAAAACTGTGTTGTGGCCGTGGACCCAGCTGTCAGCCTCTCCACGTACAGTACTCTTCCGATGGAAGTCGTTCCTTGACCACGTTGACCACACCGTGCGGAGAGCAGCACGACGGTGGACGACGGCGAGGCCTAGGAAGGGGACGACACGGAAGTGGAAGCCCACGCGGAGAGGACTACGAGGGTTCACTGGTTTGGCTGTGGTGTGAGGCTGCCATCGCAGCAGGGCCTGTCCAGTGGTGGGAATAGTAGAGGGCGGTGAGGCCTCTGCGACAGCACAGCCGGCCACGGGAGGCAGGAGCATGCGGCACGACTGGCGCTGCTTTGGGCGGCTGGAGCAAGAAGACCAGAGGTTGAAGAAGCACAACGACCGTTGGATGGACATCGTACGGTCACTGCAGCTAGAATCATTCATATTGACTAAGTTGACAAAGCCCTTCGTCCCCGTCAACTTAGTAGGCCCACAAGTCAGCCTCCCAGCAAGGTGGGTCCCAGCTAGCCGGGGGAGTATTCATTTTTTTGTGCATAATAAGGAGGCACTTCCGGTGGGTCCGAGCTGACAGGGGGGGAACGTTTGTTTTTGAAATACGGTGGCCCATCCAATGGGTCCCAGCAGTCAGGGGAAACGATTTTTTTCGCAAAATACTGGTGGCCCGTCCGGTGGGTCCCTGCTGTCAGGTGGAGGAATCATTATTTTCCGCGTAATAAGGTGGCACTTCCTTGCTGTCGCCGTGGACCCAGCTGTCAGCCTCTCCACGTACAGTCCACGTCCGATGCAAGTCGTTCCTTCCACGTTGACCACGCCGCGGCGAGAGCACCAGGGCGGTGGATGACGGCGAGGCCTAGGAAGGGGACGACGCGGAGCCGGTGAAGACGCGGCAGTGGATGCCCACGCGGAGAGGAGTATGAGGGTTCACTCATTCGGCTGTGGTGTGAGGCTGTCGTTGCCGCAGGGCCTGGCCAGTGGTGGGAATAGTAGGGGGCGGTGAGGCCTCCATGGCAGCACAGCCGACCACGGGAGGCAGGAGCAGGCAGCACGACCGGCGTTGCTTTGGGCGGCTGGAGCAAGAAGACCAGAGGTTGAAGAAGCACTACGACCGTTGGATGGACATCGTACGGTCACTGCAGCTAGAATCGTTTATATTGACTAAGTCGACAAAGGCCTTGGTACGTCAACTTAGTAGGCCCACGGGTCAGCTTCCGAAATGGTGTGCCCCAGATGTCAGGGGGAGGAATCATTTTTTGGCGGGTGAAGCTAGAATATCCGAGATTGAAGAAGAAGCACGGCATCCATTGGCTGGACATCCAACGGCCACTGCTGCTAGAACCGTGTGTTGACTATAAGTTGACAAAGCCTTGCATACGCGTCAACTCTGTATTTTTTAGGGGACGCGTCAACTTAGTAAGGCCAGAAGTGTGTGGCAGAGAACTTATAGCCCATTTGAGATTTGTAAGAATGTGTAGCCCATTTTTGAATTCTAATGGAATTTACTACAGCCCATTTACAGTTTGTTAAAAGTACAGCCCATTTCAACCAACCCTTCAAAACAGAATTCAATAAAATTTCCCACATTTTGATGGGATCCGAAATATTTTTATCCCGAAATTTCTAGTCAGATTAAATAAAATTTCAATATAAATTTATATTACGTAAAGATCCAACGAAACATTGCGCTCGCAACAATTAATGAAATTAAAATTTTGAATATCCAAAAATAATATTTTGTAAAGTAATCACGTGTTTGGTGCATTTTTTTATAGTTACTGCCCAGTTTTTATAATTACATCCCATTTATTATTTCTTAAAGCCCATTTTCTTGTTAAGCCTAATGCATCCCTCCTAGGAAAGATTTGCAGCCCAGCGGGGCGGAGAATAACAACTTGACCTTGCCTGGGTATTCCTAATAAAAGTATAGTTGGGCTAGCCATTTTCAGCTTGAAAAAAATTAATATCTGGACTGGATATCTGGCCTGGGCTAGACGGGCCATAGCCCACCCAGTTAATACCTGCAGTGATGTTTTCATTGTTGTTCAGAGGAGAAAAATTAATATATGGGCTAAACATCGAAAAACTGTGCAGTGCTCACACCTCAAAAACACAAATACTGCTCGAGCTGCTTCGTCCCAGCTGTCGGCCGCTTCTTGTGCAATTCTCTCATTTATTGACTAGTACTACATAGGTTGACAATGGTGTGGGACCGTAATGTCAGGAAACCGGGGGAAGCAAAATAAATAACTCCAGCGAGCGCTTCCACCTCTGCCTCGTTGTCTCCCGTGGAAACCCCTTTCCTCCCTTTTTTTTGCTCGGGCAAGGACCAATGCATGCAGCACGTCCATGCGGTTATTAGGCAAGAAATAAAAGCGCTTTGCATGCTATGAATTACGATGGCCTGCATGGGTAGCTAATAAGGCATCCTCTTAACTGCTGTGATTAAATGTTGTGTTTAGAAGAGAGAAATATTCTTCTTTTCCACCAATCTGCTTGCACCTAGGTCGTGATGCACCTTCTAATATGCTTATTCACCTAGACGGAGGGAGTATAGTTTTATACATATATATATATATATATATATATATATATATATATAATAAGGAGGCACTTACATACGTGAGGCTATGGACCTGGTGGGTTCCCATTGTCATCCTCTCCAAGTAAAGTCATCCCCTCGCCTGCTCGCGCTTTCCGCCCGAAACAGTCAGCACCGCCCGCCCAGCTTCCCGGTGCAGGCGATTGTTCCACCTTCAAACAACACAAGTGTCGTCCGTCCGTCCATCTGCCGCCCACATTAATGATATGTGGTTGCCGAGGCGGCTACGCCGGCGCCACACGTCCGTCCCTCTACCCGCCCACCATTGCTATATAAACCGCTGTGCCGGCCATAGCCGCAGTCATCCGCATCTATTCCGTTTCTCCTGTCCACACCACTACTGCCCACCATGGCTTCCTCGCGCTCCAGCACTCTTTGGGACGGGCGGACGACGGACCACAAGGAGATGGCAGCCATTGCTGCCGATTGGCTGGCCGGCAGGCAGCCGGAGGACGACGACGTCCCAATGGATAACATGGTAGTCGACGATCCGGCGCCAACCCCCTCCTTTGTGCCATCCTCGCCGGTGCATTGCACCATGACCATCGGCGAGGCCCATGCCCAATATATGGACAGTGTGAGGCAGATGCGTTAGGAGCAGTTCCAGGAGGCGCAGGCCGACGCCGCCTAAAACCACCATCTCCTCCAGGAGAATCTGCGGGCGGAGGAGCAGATCGCCACGGAGTGGGCAGAGCAGGAGGCGCTGCTCGACTCGTACCGCTCCGCCCGCAAGGGCCGCCTCGAGAGCTGGCGGGAGCGCATGAGGGTGGCGGAGGTTGCGGCCGCCTACAAAGAGGCTAGCAAAGAGGGTGATGAAGCGGGCAAGGCGCTGTTTGGCGAGACCGAGGACGAGGCAGAGGACAATGCCGGCTCCGACGAGCCCCTGCTCCGCTGGCATCGACGAGGCCCTGCTCCGCCGAGGCCCCATGGCGCCAACAACGAGGCAGAGGACACCGACAGCTCCGTCGAGGCCCCACCCCGCCAACAACGAGGCAGAGGGCATCGCCGGCTCAACCGAGGCCCCACCCTGCCGGCAACGCGGGGGAGGATTTCCACCGCTCCGCTGAGGCGCTGCCCGCCGGCAACGAGACAGAGGATATCACCGGCTCCGCCAAGGACCCGCCTCGCTGCCAACGAGGCCATGCCACACAGAAAACGAGGAAGAATAGAACACGGTAGGTCGCCGCCGCTCGGGTCCAAGTAAGGCCACCGCTGCTACCCTCCTGTTGAAGCCAAGCTAGGCGGGTTAACCATTGACGGCCGGTTAGCTTCTTGGCGGCGACGTGGAGTCGGGGAGTTTTACTAGAGAATAACGCTGCTTCTACTTAACTGCTGGTGCAGTTGCCTGACTGACACGTGGGCCCAACAGGCCACATGTCAGTTATGCAACAGCACCTGCAGTTAAGTCACTGAAGCTTCTGTTCGGCTCAGCAGGACATAGGTGGGTAGCTTCGGTTAATTAATTATACCTCCAGTGCACCCCTTTTTAGTTGAAGAATGTATGAAATGTAATGAAATCTGGCATGTTTATATGAAATCCGACCGTTTATGAATGAATTTATTTCGATTAGTTCGAATTCCTGTATCACTGGCATTGGATGAACATGCAAAACAATATGTACTAGCATTATTCCCAGGGTGATCACCTCATTTGCAGCAGTTTCACATGTACTCCCTCCGGTCCTTTCTAGTTTGCATACAAGTTTTGTCTGCAGTCAAAGTATCTCTACTTTGACCAATCGTATACAAAAAAGTATGCACTTTCACAATGTGCGAAGTAAAAAGGAACAGAAGGAGTACAAAGAGTTTGAGCAGGTTTTTAGCGTTTTTGTACATTGCAATCAAACACATAGGCCTGGCAATTCATAGAGAACATTCAAAACAATCAATGATTATGCATCTCAGCGACTCACATGTCAATAATAAAGAGAAAATTGATCGACGCTGCTGACAGCAAGGGCGCCCCATTCGAAAATATCAAACGCATGTCTTGCTAAAATCAATGAGCAAAATTTGACAAGGTTGTCCCATTCCAAAATATCAAATGCCTATGATTGTGGAATGGGCAGGGTTTTCCATCAGTTCAGACATTGACATGGCACCTCGTGCTAAATAAACCAGCTATTCTTTTTGTGCAGTTCCACCAAAATCAACCAAATTCGCGCGTAGCTTGTATGATTTCGCCCTTATATGTTGCAACGCCTTGAACTTATCGGCACCTCCTTTCTTGTGGTGGAAATGAATGATTCGATGTATTCATGAACATTTTGTGCAATTCCCATTGAAAATCAAGCTGAGCACCCCTGTGTGCAGAAATTCAAAAAAGTGATTAGTATAGAGCAAACTGTACTATGAATTGACAGTTTCAACAGGCACATACATGGTCCATGTAGAGCACATTTTTAGAAAAATGGAACTCACCAGAAAGAATCCTAGAACAACATTGTACTCGTGCATCACAGAAAAAAAAATGGAGATTTTGTCAGTCCTTCTGAGCTGAAGTTAGTTTTGTCTTGTGAGGAGTAATGTAACCATCCTTCAACTGCTCCTTCTGATGATAAGATAGACATGGCTTCTTCATCTTGGCATAATCGGAACTAGTCACTTCACGTACTCCATATTCTTCTTCAGAGAAAGATGATCCTGTTGCGCAAAGACAAGCGGACTACTAAATGCTAGTATCACTGTTTGCTCGAAAAAAGGAAAGGAAATATTGAAAACAACACAGATGAAGCACTTCTCAAGGACAATACCACTTTTTAATGATAGCACCGGGAGTTGATTTTTGTTGTTCTTCCCCTTCATCACTTGGTTCAATAACAAACAAGCTTCTCCTTCAATGTAAGATTTGGCATGTCAATTAGGGAGCACAAGTATAGTACTAAACTTAATTTTCTGATGAAAGTGGCAAAATGTAGGCCAGCAGTTGTGAAATATCCTTATCTTACCTCAATGGGATATTACTGTGCACAAACAGATTGGAAGTCTTGTCTCCATTTGTGCAGTTCACTAAAATCAAGCAACATTATCGTACAAGTAGCACAACATATGAATGCACACTGCAGAATCATGTGAAAGAGGGCTAGTACTGACCTCTCATGATGCGGAATTCAAACAACTCACAAGAAGAAGATCTGAACCAAATTCGCCTTAACGGATAGGAAGTAAGATCTCCTCTTGTGCAGTTCCACTAGGATCAAGCAATCAAGCAACATTGTCGGTGTGATATTTTGGTTGAACTGCACAAAACACTCTTAAAACAAAAGTGTTTTGTGCAGTGCAACAAAAGGTCACAATGGCAACGAGGTGAAGTAGATAACCCTGTTTACATAGAGGTACAAAGGAAACAATTAGTGGTCAATAACGGTGGATGACACAGAAGCCAACAAAAAGAAGCATCTTCCTTATCTAAATGGGAAAGAAAGCAAGACAGTAGCATTTCTCAAACGATGGCATTGATTAATATTAACATAGAGATTATATTAACAATAAAATTCGTTAAACATGTAATTTGCTTTTAACTGTGGCATTGCATCAATTTTCCAGCGGCATTATTAGAGGGTGTTTGTTTACAGGGACATTTTGGTGTAGGGACTAAAAAAACTCCGTGTCAGTCCCATCTAAACTAAAGAGGAGGGACTTTTTGGGACTAAAATTGGGCATTTGGGACTAAAGAAAGATGACCCCGAGGGAGTCTTTTTGGGACTTTTTCCAACAGTTGCCCCTGCCACGCATCGCACCTTGTCTCTATTAGTTCATTACTAGGGGTAACATGGTATTTTAGCATGTCATTTAATAACCTCTAGTCCATGTTTAGTCCCTGGAACCCAGCAGGTAGGGACTAGGGAGTTTTTAACCAAACAGGGCCTTAGATTAACAACGGCTAATGAGTTGCACGGGACAGTGGACGCACCAGCACCATGTGCATCTACCGATGTACTGTAGTCATGCACAGTCTGTTGCAAGAAAGAACAAGCAACCAAGGAGCATATTTGTGTTGGTCCCAGTTTTGTTATCTTTAGACGCCTTTCCCTATGTGAGCGCAGCAAATCTAGTCCTGCTCAAACTCTACAGCCTTGTCCCTTCCTTTCCTTTTTGAACTACTACTTTTGCCCCTTCCTTTCCTCTTTGAACCACGTCCTAGATTTATGCGATACAACTTTCCCCACTACTTTCCCCCATTCCTTTCCTCTTTGAACCACATCCTAGATTAATGCTATACAACTTTCCCCATTCCTTTCCTCTTTGAACCACGTCCTAGATTCATGCTATATACAACTTTTCCCACTACTTTCCCCCACTCCTTTCCTCTTTGAACCACGTCCTAGATTCATGGTATACATGCAGCTAGAGCAATGCATGTGGAGTATGTAAATTATACCTTAAGTTTCTTGGGGCGTGGTTCGGTGGGTGACAGGACGACGGCGAAGAAGAAGGGGTCGGAGGCCCTCCCGCGCCGCCGCTGGGTGGAAAGTGAACAGCTGCGCCGGTAGTGCCTCGCCGACTGCGACAGCGTTAAGCCTCCTTCCCTTCCCGGTGGACGAATCCTGCCGGCTCTTTGAGCAGCAGTGAGGGGAGAGAGAGGCCAACGAAGTCTTGTTTAGATCTGGAGAGGGCGAGAGAGTGTGAAGAGAGCAACTACAAGCGCTGAGGCTCCAGCGGGAGAGGGCGAGAGAGTGAGCAAACAGGCTAACCAGCTACACAACCCTCCCTTTATGTTCAACGAGAGGGAAATAACCTTTTATACATTCCTGCATTCGTGTGACAAGCATGCCGTGTTTTTTTGTGTGTGTGGGAGTCATTGGGATTTCAATCATAATCGTGTCATGTGGCTTTGTTGGTAAGACTATCCACAGTGGTGCAGAAATAATGCAGCCTTAGTCACCTTACCTCTCTCCACGTAGTACGTTGGGCCCCACCAGTCAGAGGGTGAAACAAACAAATTAATAAGAAAAATTAAAAGCGCCAGTGGTGTATCTTACCTCACACATCTCGCTACTACTCGGGAACACTGTCCAATTGATCTCTCTGTTCGCTCACGTACTATTTTAAGTGAATCCTTATTTTAACATGCACACAAATTTTGGCCACTTGTATTCGACTTAAGTCAGTGTGCCACCGTATCTCGTATACTTACTACTCCCTCCGTCTAGGTGTAATAAGTCATGTTAGAAGGTGCAACGGGACCAAGGTGCGTGTGTGTGCGTGTGTGTGTGTGTTTAACACCATGTGTGTGTTAGAGAGAGCGACAGATCGACCTACTCCTACAGAGAGATGTTGTGTAGTGTATGATTTTAACCACGAGAGTCGGTGCATCTTCTCGTTTCTGGGCGTGTCTGGTAGGGACATGCAGACAGCTGCCACG
This sequence comes from Triticum urartu, assembly GCF_003073215.2. Taxonomy (NCBI): domain Eukaryota; kingdom Viridiplantae; phylum Streptophyta; class Magnoliopsida; order Poales; family Poaceae; genus Triticum; species Triticum urartu. The sequence continues at coordinate 80,692,128 of NC_053026.1, forward strand.
CCCGCTCCTGACCAGCCTAGCCCACCCAAAGCCCCTCCATCGCCCGCGCCCTCTTCCCGCCCGAAATGGTCAGCGCCGCTCCAAAGAATCGGCGCTGCATTCATGCCCAGGCAGAGCATACGCGACCTCTCACTGGCGCAAGAGTGATGGTTTCTCCATCCGTCCAACTTACTGCTGGGTCTATGTGATTTGATGGCTCATTGGTCTTTATTACATAGGTAGTAGGACTGCTGGATGTCCCACACTTTCGGCGAAAGGAGGTATACTACTACTACTAGATTACAATTTTCTCCATTCTTACAGCGGAGGTGTGCAAGAGCAGTGAAAACACGCAGGCTCCGTGATTACATGTCCCACCTTACATGTCCCTCCGTTCCTAAATATTACTAGATGAGTCCCCGCGCGTTGGCGCGGAACATCGGTATATCTCTCTGCGCAAAATTATCGATTTCATAGAACAAAAAAACTCTATAACCGCATGAAAAATGTGGTAGCCAAACTAGATAAACTCCCATCATCATTTAGATCATCACACGTAAGGAAAAAAGATCAGCCAACTCCTGAACTCCTACTTCATAATGGGATTATATTTTTCTTTTTGACATTTTAATGGGACTTAAAAGCTCACTTACATGCATGCTATCGGTGCATGCTTGCATGCAAACATGTTGATGTGATTTAAAACCCACTCACATGCATGTGGCATGGTATTTGCATGCTTGCATGTGGCCTAGTGCGGAGCCTCTCAACGTCAAGATCAGACGGCTATTATGGACTGATTTACTTCATCTAACGGCTACATCAATTTTGATGATGTGGCTCAAGGAGAGGATAGAGAATTCCTAGTAGTGGGGGCTAGCTATTACTAGTAGATATAAGTCTTTGTAGAGATTCCACTACATAAAGAACAAAATGAATGAATCTACACTTAAAATGCATCTATATACATCCGCATGTGGTTCATGGTGAAATCTCTACAAAGACTTATATTTAGGAACGGAGGAAGTACTAGTATAGTACGTACTGTAATTTATCAGTGAGATAAATTTGTACAATGCTATGAAGCTTCCAGCTTCTGTTACATGTATCTTCCTTCCAAGGTTGCCTGTTGCAACATTTCATCAAATACAAAGGAGACTAACATGCATGCTATTGCCTCTCAATGATTGACAGATCAGAGAAAATATATACTCCCTCCATTCCAAAATAAGTTTCTCAACTTTGTGCAAACTTTAGTACAAAGTTGTACTACTACTAAAGTTGACACTTATTTTGGAACAGAGGCAGCTAAAGAAAAAAACGATCCATGCAGTCCCTAGCCCTTGAACCGTGAACCCTGACCAGGCTTCAATTTGTTGGCAACGTTCGAGCTTCCTAATAAATGAAGTTTGCAACCTTTTGACCATCGGATCATTTTTTGCAGTTTCACCAAAATCGAGATGAGCATCCCTGTGGCAAAGAAATTGAACAAGCGTGATTAGAATAAGATTACTTGGACTAGTTGATGAGACATAAACTCATCACAAATACAGTACGTAGAAGCCAGTAGAGGTATGTGCGTGGAAAAGAAGTAGAGAAATATCCACAGGGAGTGATGTGGGCAGCTGGAGCAGTGGCGCAAGACGACTTTAAAGGGAGTTGTACCTGAGGGACGTAGCTCAACCTTGAGGAGGGCGGCGGGAGGGGCAACTGCCCACGTCGCGGCAGAGAGCAAGGGACAAAGGCAACCTCATCGGTTTTGTGAGAGAGAACGGCGGGGACCCTTGATCGGGACGTGCCGACAGTGGGTTTTCACCGTCGGCGACGGCCACCGCATCTACACTGAGCATCCACCCCTTCCCCAAGCGGACGTGATACGCCGGGATGTTAGAGATGTGGCCACATTCTTTTGTGCGAGAGAGTGTGAAGAGAGCAACCCCAGCAAGCAACCGTGTAGGCTGGCCCGTCCTGACTATGTACTCCTTTTCTCTCGATATGAACCTATCATATTGCGTATGTGCCACTGAAGAAAAAAAAACTTTATTTATAAATGACGCGGCACCTACTACTCGTTCTCCTATAACCTTGCGCTTGGCATCTCCAAAATATTGACCTTGCGATTGGCTCTTCGCCTCTTCGGGAAGTCGAGCAATAATGGTAGTGCAGTATATATCGTTCTGGCTATATGAGACCGAATGAATTGCTGCACGTCCACCACGTGGGCGAGGGTCGAGGGGCGAGGGAGAGTGCTACATACGGAGCAAAATGAGTGAATTTACACTCTAAAATACGTCTATATACATCAGTATTTGGAGTATGTACTAGTAGTTCATATTGAAATCTACTAAAGGACATATATATTACAAACAATATGATATAATCTCTATAACCAAGATAGTAGGGACGAGGAGTAAACGGAGGGAGTAGTAAATTTTTCTCCTTGTCCTGCGAGCCACCGCGCGCGTGGGCGAGGGAGTGGGCGTAAGGCATAGTAAGCAAGCTTAACCTCATCCTGCGAGCCACCACGCCCGTGGGCGGGGGAGACGGCGTACTAAGCGAGCTTCGCCTCGTTCTGCGAGTTGACGGGACACATCAAAAGTACTCCAGTGTATAGAGCCTTGCCTCTAAGGTAGGCCCCACATGGTTTGCCTCTTTTTTTAACATAACACGTCAAGTCGCAATTTGTTTGTTCACCCGTGGTAGACGATCCTCCCTCCACCAAGTGGACAACCAGTACACGTGCCAAATTACCATGTGGGCTGCCTTTTTTGTACAGAAATGAGCTCCACCATGTACCCGCGCGGATGTGGTTGGGAAAGAGACGGGAGTATGTGCGCCGTGCATGCACCTCTTCTCTTCGTGCACGTTCCCCACCTACGTGGGTGTGTGTGAGAGATACAAACCATGTTCGTGAGTTTTTTTTGTTTTGGGGGGGGGGGGGGGTGGGGGTTGATTTTGTGAACTATTTGTGGGAATATGTGCCAATGACATCTCAAAAAAAATTGCATGCAATGTGTGTGAAATGGAGGCCTATCCATATCATACATAGAGGGTCGGGCAATCCACGAGAAGAGAGGGAGGGGTCATAGCTATCGATAGAGTCGAAGAGAGGATCAAGTGGGTGGGTGCGAGATCGATGAAGAGAGCCATCAAAATTGTGTGTGTGTACAAGTCAAAGATATAGGGCGACTGGCCTACCGGAACTTTAGAGGGAACACATCAAGTTTGTGTGTGGCAGGGAGACATGACTAGAGCGCTCGATGTATCGGTGTGTGTGTGGGGGGGAGGGGGTGGTGCGAGGCGTAGGCAGAGGCCTAACTATAGAGGTAGAACGACTCGTATATGTGTTGAGATGGAGAGACCCAGCTATGTCTTGAGGGAGATCGGTCGACATCCATACATAACTGAAGGACGGGAAATATGATGGGAGAGAGATAGAGGAGAGAGAGAGGGAGGGAGAGGGGTAGAGTGTTGGATGGGTGATGGAGTTGCTTCTCGAAGATGGTGGGAGAGGCCTACTAGACAAACTGAGGGTGGAACTACAATGTTATCAATAAGAGTGGGGATGTGTTTCTGTGTGTGCCTGTGCGTGATAGATCTGTCGGGACGCATCCATGGATAATGAAGGGGAACCATGTGTTTGGTAAGCAAACCTAACTAGATCGGTAGATCAATTATAGTTTGTCGGAGGAAGGGAGAGACACAACTAATGAGGTAGATCGATTGACGTGTGGGTAAAAACAAGTTATAAGGACCTAGCTAGCTATATGTATAGCGAGAGATCGGTCGGTGTATGTCCATTTGTTAGAGGCTAATAAGGCCCAGCGAGACGGATAGACAGAGAGAATGGAGCTAGGAGGTGGTGCGAGAGGCCCAACTACTAGCTAGATAGGGGGAGGAGTGTGCGGTTGTGAGAGAGCGACGAAAAGAGGGGCGAGAGTTTACATGTGTGTCTGACCGTATGAGAGACACGAGGGAACGATACATAAAGGAGGAGATTGAAGGTGTGTTCGTATGTTGTAGGCAGGCATCGCTAGAGAGGTCTATCGATCGGTATGTGTCGGAAAGGAGTTGTGGAGACTCTGGGAAAACGACCTAAAGAAAAAATGAATGTGCCCGGTGGATAGAATGCCAAGGGAGGGGGAGGGCGAGGAGGGCGTGTGCATGCACGAGAGAAAGTTAGTGGTAGCTACAAAGGTTAGAGGACTGTGTGGGTGTAAGAGACTAGCAAAGATCATAATTTGATATGAAAGCGGATTCATATATTTGAATATGAGATCATAGTGTTTTAAACATTGCATGCATGAATATAGCGGTGATACACGTGTTGTGCACATGTTATACCATAATGTGATAATGCATGGTGTTTGCAACTCACAGCTAAATGCCGAACAATCTAAACCATACTATACATCAAACAATCTCACACTTTATTTGAATTTGTGATAATGTGTGGTGTTTGCAGCTTACAACTAAATATCGAACAATCTAAACAATACTATATATCGAACATTCTCACATTTTATTTGAATTTGTGGTAATGTGTGGTGTTTGCAACTCACATCTAAATACTTGTAGGCGTAGGGGGCAGGGCACCATACATAATGTGATAAACACATTATACATATGAGACATGGTTTAGATTATGAAGATCTAGCTAGAGCTAGAAATGTAATGTGATTTGAAATCAAAATAAAGTGGATTCAAAAAATCTAGTTCGGGTTCATATAGTACATATAGTTCATATGTAACTCGAGACTAATCATGCGGTGTGCTGTGAAGATAATACACAAACGATGGTTTAACTTGACAATAATGATGATTGTAGATCTTATTAAAACAGAGAAACGAATTCAAATGCTTTGACTTCACAACAATCATTACTGTAGATCTTATTCAAATAGAGAAACAAATTCAAATTTAGTTCATATTGAAGCGGTAGTATATACGTTTGGAATGCACTAAAACATTCATTTGAGTAGTAGGTTGCATGCATTATACACGTAGCGAAATATTTTAATTGAACATAACATGAATTCAAAGTTTTGAATGACATTTGTAGGGCGCATTGATTTGGTACAGTACATGTTAGGCTTGTCCGGAAATTTCAACCCGCGCCTTGTTAGCCCAAAATATTTAAGATATATCTTTGTCTCGTTGTGCTCCGACAACTCCCTCCATCTCAACCCGCGCCTTGCTATTCTGAAATTACAACGTGCGCGAAAACTCCCATCTCCTATGAAATCCCGACACGCGAAATGCCCGTGGTACCGCTGAACCGAAAGAACCGCCTCAAATCGGTGGGGGTACTTTCGTAACTTACCCGACATTTTGGACAAGCGCGTCTCTAAGCCATGGTTCCCCACTGCCATCCCATCCACCCACCCATTCGTACACCGAGGCCGCGAAAACCCGTGACGAAACCCCACACCCTGCTCCGTCCGCCACCTAGCCGGAGCCTCTTCCCCGACGACGTCGTCCACAGCAACACCTCGACGTCCCTCATCCACCATACCGGATGAGGATCCGTCGTCGATCTCATCGTCCCGCTGGTTCAGCCACCCCGTCCTCCACCTCCAAGGAGTTGCCCCGACGTTCCCCTCGTCTTTCGCGCCACCTCCATTCCCACACCGCCATCTTCACCTGCACCACCGGAAGAGCATCATCATCACCGTTTCCTCGGATAGCTGCGGCCTAATCGGCGCCACCAAAGAAGTTGTACAGTAATCCCCGCATGTTCTTCTTGATTCAATCTCACGGTGCTGCCGGCGCTCGGTCCCGAGCCGACACGGCGCGACTCCATCCACGGCGGCGTCGCCGGCCACTTCCTCCACGGCGTCGCTCCCTCGGCGGCGACGTCCACATCAGTAGGACCTACTGCTGCTTTAGCTCTCGCTCGCGCTGCTGCTCTGCTCTTGCTCTCGGTCCCCTGTCTGGTCTGGTCTTGCTATTGCTCTTGCTCGCGCTGCTGCTCTCGCTCTTTCTCTTGCTTGCGATGCTGCTCCGATTTAGCTACACTTCACTCCGATGCCACCGGGGTGAAGGAAGAACCAGCCGCAACGGGGAGGGGGGCTCGCTGGAGAGGTACCCCACTATCTACCTTAGGGTTCAGGATGGGGCGGTGGTCGCTGGCGGTGGCGGGGCGTTGGCGGGGCGGTGGCGTGGGGATCGCCGGAGAAAAACCTCGGCACGGGGGGGCCTAGAGGGATGGACGGGGCGGCGGCAGATCGGTGGTGGGGAGTGTTTTCGGGGCGGGCGGGGCGGCGCACCGCGGGCGGGGGGGGCTGCTGTTTGGCCGGCTCAAGGGGTGGAGGTTGAAGATGAACTGCAGGCCCTTGATTTCGTATCCAACGGCTGCAAAATCGACTGACCAGAGATGAAAAAGTCAGTCGACCGACGTGTAGACTCACCTTGCTAGTGCGTCCAGTTTCGACAGCAAAATTCATTTTCGACAGCAAAATTCAGTTTCGACAGTTAAGTTCAGTTTCGACAGTTAAGTTCAGTTTCGACAGTTAAATTCAGTTTCAGCAATTAAGTTCAGAGATGAGTGGCTAATGTATTTTACATCTAGCACTTTGTGGTTATGTATTTTACGTCATGTATTGGAGATGTTATTAGAATTCCACTCAGGTTAACGTTGTTCGTTGTGTCTCTTGTCCTGCTTCAGCCTCAGCATCGTACAATTCACCGGAGCTGCTCCAACGATGAAACCCCCCATCACAGCGGACCAGTACCTCGGGCTCCATCTCCAGACGCCTAAGATCTTCTTCCCCTCCTCCGACAGCCAAGTCAGCCGGAGCATCCTCACCGGCCAACCCAATCACGCTGAGATCGACATGGCTTCGCCAAAGAGGTTGTACACTTGTTGCATCTCTTTTTTACTCTACATGTTATATATATTGTCCACTAAGCACACGGATTTGTTCCTTTAGTGTCTCCTTGAAAGAAAAAATGTAGGAATTTTAATTTTCACTAGTCCTCCTTTTCAAATTCCTATTCATGAAGCACAAGACTAAGAGATAGTAGCATAATAGCATTATAACCATACATTTTCTTGTGGTTTGACTTAACCTCACCATGCTTCTTTGCATCCTATGATCTTCCAATTGTTGTGAATCAAACACCCAGATTGGCAGAAATCCTGTGTTTTTAAATTCTCTGTTTTGCACGTGCATTCCTATCCTATTCCTGTCTATTTCCTATCCCTGCATTGTTGTAATCCTCCAATTCAAACGAGCCCTTACAAAATTACTTCTCTTACAGATAGTTGTCAAAGAAAACCTTGCGTGGTTTGTCCCGCTCCTGCTGCGCCGTCGTCCACCCCAGCTCAGCTGCTCCAACGATAGAAGGGTCCAGCACAGCAGGGATCCGGCCTCCAGACTGTCTTTCGGCGCCTCAGATCTTCTTCCCCGCCGCTGGCAGCCATGAAAACTGCACTACCATCATCAACCGAGTAGATGACCTCGAGGACTACACGGGTCCGCAAGAGAGGTTGCACTCTTTCGTGTCTGCTTACGTTATGCATCGCTTAATATTACATGCTACTTTATCGTCCTGTTCACCGATTAGACTCTGAGTTAGCTCCAAACTAATGGTCAAACTTGAGTTTTTAAATGGTTGTGGGGTACATATCGGGGCCGCTATCAATAGTATCTATCTACTATCTGGTTAATCCCCGGTGTCTACTATGAGTTTCATGTTGGGTGGGAAACAAACAGTAAAGAAGCCATTATCTGTATTTTTTAACTGAAGCCATTATCTGCCTGCTATTATTGGTTTTGGGTCTATCCATAGGTTGCTACCATCACTCTGGATTTCTGCATGCACTCCTTACATAATCTCACTATGTTTTATTCCAATGCATGACAGTTATTTTAAACAATGGAACTGAACATGTAGAGCAAAAGAGACGAGCCTTGTGTGGCAATAAAATTTCATGCAGACGTCGCTCCATGGTAGGCGCAAAGGCAGCCCCCCTCCATGCATTTCGGATTGTAATCGAGAGGAAGATATCTGTTTTGAGGGGGATTCAGAAGGAGAAGACAACTCCTATTTACCCCCTGAGGTCTTCGCTCTAACTTGGCATGCTGATGTTGGTTATATCATGCATATGGTGTCTTGCATTGCTTACTTTATACATCAAATATGTCATCTACTTAGTTTAGACATCCTTTGTGCGAATGCCATGTGTTTAGTTTATTCATCGTTTATGTGAATTATGCAACGCCATCTTGTTTAGCCAGGCATCATATATGTGAATTTTGCAATGCCATCCTGCTTAGCCAGTCATCTTATATATAAATTATATCAGGCCATCCTTTTTTTCTTTACATATTACATTTGTCAACAACGTTATTACATTCAACTGCTCTTCGTGTGCATCAGCCATTTGACACGGTGATGGCAAATTCTAGAGTGAAAACAAGGTCTTCAGAGCAGACTATGCTATTTGACGAAGCGCATATCTAGCTGGTTACGGATAGCTCCTCAGAGGAGGATTCAGAGACAGATGACGAGTCCTATCCCCCCCGTCGAGGTGTATGCTCTAACTTGGCAGGGTTATGTTGCTCATATCGTGCGTAAGGTGTCTCGCATTGCTATGTCATTTGATTAGTTTAGACATGCTTTGCGTGAATGCCACCTATTTAGTGTCTAATTACCATATATGTGAATTATGCATTGCCATCTTGTTGCAAGACATTATATATGTGAATTATACAATGCTATCTTGTTGCAAAGGCATTATATATGTGAATTATGCAATGCCATGCTGTTTAGCCAATCATCATGTATGTGAATTATATCATGCTATCATTTTTTTGTATTACGTGTTCCATTTGGCAACAACATTTGTATATTCAACTACTCTTCCTGTGCATCAGCCATTTGAAGTAGTGATGGAAGTATCTGGAGTGAAAACAAGGTATTCAGAGCAGACAATGCTACCTGCTGAAGCAGACATCTTGCTGGTTACAGAGAGCTCCTTAGAGGAGGATTCAGAGACTCATGACCAGTCCTATTTTCCCCCTAGGGTCTATGCTCAAACTTGGCAGGGTTATATTACCCATGTCATGCATGTTGTCTTGCATTGCTTAGTTTTTACATCATATATGGATTGCCATCTGCTTACTTGCTTACTATATAAATCATATATTTGAATTATATCATGCCATCATGTTTACATAGTACATACACATCATCTATCTGAATTATGGCATGGCAACCCATTTAATAAAGACATCATATAGTTATATCATCTCATCCTGTTTAGTGTTTACAGTCATCATATTTTGAATTATGGCATTCTATCCGTGAATGTATGTGAATTATGGCATGCCAACCTATTTAATAAACACATTATATAGTTATGTCATGTCATCCTGATTACATAGTCTCATATTTTGAACTATGTCTTTCCATCTTTTTTAGTTAGCCATCATAATGTGAAATTGTGTCATGCTATCCTGTTTAGTTAGCCATCATATATGTGAAATTGTGTCATGCTATCCTATTTGGTTAGACAACATAAATATGAATTATTTCATGCCCTCATTTATTCCCCACTATCCATTGCACCTGTCTTTCATACAATGTCTATACTTTCAATTACTTCTCTTGTTTATCAGCCATTTGAATTGGAGAGCGTGATGGCAGTATCTAAGGGAGTAACAACACGGTCTTCAGAAAAGATAGTGCTACCAGTTGATGCAGATAGAACCACGTTTGTACTTGCCCAAGGACCAGATCCACCACACATAACCCAGACTCTTGCAGAATGTACCCCTACCCAGTTGGACAGAGAACCAGCTACACCCCTTCTAACCCCAACCCTGGCAGATAGTAACCCAGTTCCAGTTGACACAGCACCGTCTCCACCACAAAGCACCCAAACACGAGCAGTTAGTAAGGGAACTGCAGTGCCCAAAGCACGAGGACCACCACTCCAAATCCCAACTCAATGCTTAAAGGAGAAGAAGATTTGTTCTCAGGTCAGGTTCTGTAGCTATGGTTCATACTCCTTTGCTCTTGCATGATGTATTTACTCATACCAACTATTTTCAAATTTGAAGGATGGAATTGAAACTGCAATGGCGCAATAAGTATGTTTTTAACCTGTTTCTTTAACTGGTTTGCTGTTGTAACCTGCTCTATGTTGATTTCAGTTTCAATTGAATAAACAGTTATGTTCTCATGTCATGCACATTACAAGTGTTGTTATTGCTCTATAGTTACCCACACTTATATTCTGTCTATTATGCTTTGTCGTGAACAAATATTATTTGAACTGTGTCTCTATCTTGATTTGGCAACAAAAACTAGAATGGTATAGACCATAAAGTGACCATGGTACATAGATATATGTTTGTTTCATGCAGTTATCCTGTCCACTTTACTACTGAACTCATTTACGAAAATGAGTTTCATATACAACATGGTAAACATGTGATGTGTCTGCTTGTTTCTCTTTTAGAATGCGGACAAAATATTGGAGAACAGTACTGCGTTATCCAATGGTAAAGGAAGCAATGCAGATAAGGTTCAAGATAGTGAGACATCCCTGTTGGTCTCCAAGAAAGCTGATAAAAACTATCTTGACGATACTGAGGGAACCCAAAAGTCCTGTCTTTATGTAGTGTTCCAGTTACTGGCCACTACTGCTGGCACAAGCTCTTCGAACTCGCTGCCTGAATTAGTTCGTCTTCTTGAGTCTCAACTTCAAGTTGAAAGACATCGATCAGATGTGCTGCGACAGGAAGCTGAAGGACTGAGCAAGTCCCTGCAGAATTCAGATGCATATTTTCTGGTGCAACAGCAAGCGCTGGAGGATTTAAGCGCCAAACAAGAGAAAGTTAATAAGCTTGCTAAGCATCTTGCTAGCATTATGGGTACCCAGGATATTGTTTCTTGAGATCTTCTGAAGTGGTTTCAGTTCTGGATTTGTTTTGCTGTGGCGTTTATTTGCGCTGGTCGCCAACTTTGACAACCAGTGTATATGATATGTTGCTTTGTTCCCTATATTTGCACTGGTGGCAAACTTTGATGCCCAGTTGATGTAATATGTGTAATAGCCGTGATAGCCTAGCGTTAGTTGCTTGCTTATTTATTTTCTTGTTGTCTTGTTTATTTGTTTGCTTGTAGTCATTGCAGTTCTTTTTCCGCGATTAGCTAGTGGCTGCAATAACCTATTTTTTAAAACTAGGCCACAATAACCATGGGCTAATATTTACTGTAGTGACACTGGGCCTACTACTGGCCATAGAAACAGTGGGCCTTCTACGGGCCGTAGAAACAATGGGCCTTCTACGGGCCGTAGAAACAATGGGCCTTCTGCAGGCCGTATTATCAATGGGCCTTATACAGGCCGTATAATCGATTGACCAAACATGGGCCAAACAGACCGCATTATGGCCTTAACGGGCTAGAGCTGGAATCATCCGTTCATGGGCCGACCATAACGGGCCATCGTTAATAGGCCATATTTGATGACGCTATGAAATCGGCCCAACGTATTAACGCACCACAAACGGGCCGACTGTAACCACGGGCTGAATTTGGCCCACAAGCAGAAAATGACAGTAACGGGCCGTAAGTAAACGAATGCTGGAAATGAGCCCAAGAATAAATGGGCTCTAAGAAGGCCGAAAGATAACATGGGCTAGAAACGGCCCAACGGAATAACGGGCCGTTAATGGGTATAAATTGATACACTGTTCATTACGGGCTAGTTTCACCATGGGCAAATGGGTGTAAAGTGATACACTGTTCATTACGGCCCAGTTTCTCCACGGGCCGTTAGTAGGCCAAGAGTTACATAGGGCCTCATATGGGCCAAAAGACGTCATGGGCCATACATGGGCCAGAAGTGAAAATGGGCTGGAATCATATTGGATGGCCCAGATGACGCTACTGGGCCTAATTCAGATATGGTGTAACGGGCCTTGGGTTAGCGGGCTGTAAATGGGCTATATTCGAACAGGCCGTTAACAGGCTTTCCATGGGCCGGCCCGCCAGCTTTTGACCAAGTCAAACGGGCCGGCCTTTTCACAGGAATGGGCCTCTGTTGGACCATGCCACATGTCGACGTATCATAGGCGCCTTCCGTCCAATGAGTGGTTGACATCTGTCCCAACGATGATTCGACACGTGTTTCCTCCAGCCAATGATGATTTTACACGTGGAAAATCCCCATTGGTCGGGGCTGTTAACGGGTTATCGGATCCAAAACCCGACCCGATAGCTTAACGGCGTTCCGTTACGGTGGATGCCACATGTCGGTCACCCTTGACGAAAGTACTTCTGTGACGCGCAATTTATCATCATGGAAGTGGACACCTCCGTGATGATAATTTTGGTAATGTCATGGAACACTTCTACGACAGCACAGGTATGACTATCTTGATTCTGTCATAAATTTGTCATGGATGTACATGCATGACAAAAAAAGCGACCTACTGTGACAAACACGTGTCATCAAGGAAGTGTATATTTTTTGTAGTGATGTCTTCACAGCCCATCAGTCTGTCCCATGGATAACAGGCCGGACGCCCGAGGACCCCTTAGTCCAGGACTCCCTCAGGTCGCCCCCCAGGGAGGTCTTGGTGTCGTCTGCCTCGCGAGGCTTGGCCCCTCGCAAGGGTCTTGGTTGTTGCTTGCTAAAGCTGGGTCGTACTGGGCCGTCGTCAGAGCCACACTATGGGCCGCAGGCAAGCAATTGTGGGTACCTCTATTCCCAGGACGCTGGTAGTAGCCCCCAAGCCCAAGGCGTGCTCGTACTTGGCTTCGAGGCGAAGCCAAAGGGCAAGTGCAGAGCGCCGCGGGCCCTAACCGCCTGCGGCCTTTGTCGACATGTGGTGATTGATGGGATGTGGGTGCCTCCGCTTCCCCACGCTACCTCGGCAACCGTCTGAATTGACGAGACTTCACTGCATGCAGAGAAAACCATCATTGCCTGGGATCGTGGAGGCTGGCGGTTGGCCTCCCGCAGGCTATAAATGAGAGGAGGGGCAGAACCCCTCTTGCTCATCTCCGTCTTCTCACCGCCCGCTTCTTCTTCCTCTTTCTTGCATCACTGTCTTGCTGTAGTTCCCATGGAACCGAGCAGGAGGATTTCTGTGGCAGAAAAGGGGAAGGCCCCTCGGGAGGAGCACGAACTGCTTCCGCCCAAGAAGAGGTTCAACTGCCCTCGCGGCACCAGGGAGAGGTAGGAGGTGACGCGGCCCTGGTACGAATGGCCACCGCCCGGCTTCCTGCTCCCTCTGTACGCCCGCGCGCAGGGCTTCCTGCTCCTTCTGTACCACCGGTGGCCAAGATGGGGCTATGCGGCCGACCGGCTCGTGAACCCACGCTGAGGGCTCCTCGCGTGAGTTCGTGATATGGGAGGCAATGCCCCGTGCACCTGGATCTGGTTCCCGCGATTCTTTGCTAAGGAGATGCCGCCGAGGGGGGCACTCGAGTTGTGGCTGTAGCACGTTGGGTGCTTGATAACCCACAAGTATAGGGGATCGCAACAGTTTTTGATGGTAGAGTATTCAACCCAAATTTATTGATTCGACACAAGGGGAGCCAAAGAATATTCTCAAGTATTAGCAGCTGAGTTGTCAATTCAACCACACCTGGATAACTTAATATTTGCAGCAAAGTATTTAGTAGAAAAGTAATATGATAGTAGTGGTAACGGTAGAAAAAGCAATATTTTTGGGTTTTGTAGTGATAGTAACAGTAGCAACGGAGAAGTAAATAAGCAAAGAACAATATGTGGAAAGCTCGTAGGCATTGGATCGGTGATGGAGAATTATGCCGGATGCAATTATTCATGCAACAGTTTTAACATGGGGTGACACAGAACTAGCTCCAATTCATCAATATAATGTAGGCATGTATTCTGAATATAGTCATACGTGCTTATGGGAAAGAACTTTCATGACATCTATTGTCCTACCCTCCCGTGGCAGCGGGGTCCTATTGGAAACTAAGGGATATTAAGACCTCCTTTTAATATATTACCGGACCAAAGCATTAACACATAGTGAATACATGAACTCCTCAAACTATGGTCATCACCAGGAGTGGTCCCGATTATTGTCACTTCGGGGTTGCCGGAACATAACACATAGTAGGTGACTATTGACTTGCAAGATAGGATCAGGAGCTCAAATATATTCATGAAAACATAATAGGTTCAGATCTGAAATCATGGCACTCGGGCCCTAGTGACAAACATTAAGCATAGCAAAGTCATAGCAACATCAATCTCAGAACATAGTGGATGCTAGAGATCAAACCCTAACAAAACAAACTCGATTACACGATAAATCTCATCCAACCCATCACCGTCCAGCAAGCCTACCATGGAATTACTCACGCACGGTGGTGAGCATCATGAAATTGGTGATGGAGGAAGGTTGATGATTACGATGGCGATGGATTCCCCTCTCCGAAGCCCCGAACGGACTCCAGATCAGCCCTCTCGAGAGAGTTTAGGGCTTGGCGCCGGCTCCGTATCGTAAAACATGATGAATCCTTCTCTCTGATTTTTTTCTCCCCGAACACGAATATATGGAGTTGGAGTTGAGGTCGGTGGAGCGTCAGGGGGCCCACGAGGCAGGGGGCACACCCAGGGGTAGGCGCGCCCCCACCCTCATGGACAGGGTGGGCCCTCTGACGTGGATTATTCTTCCAGTATTTTTTATATATTCCAAAAATAATCTCTGTGAAGTTTCAGGTCATTCTGAGAACTTTTGTTTCTGCACAAAAATAACGCCATGGCAATTCTGCTGAAAACAACGTCAGTCCGGGTTAGTTCCATCAAATCATGCAAGTTAGAGTCCAAAACAAGGGCAAAAGTGTTTGGAAAAGTAGATACGACGGATACGTATCAACTCCCCCAAGCTTAAACCTTTGCTTGTGCTCAAGCAGTTCAGTTGATAAACTGAAAGTGATAAAGTAAAACTTTTACAAACCCTGTTTGCTCTTGTTGTTGTAAATATGTAAAGCTAGCATTCAAGTTTTCAGCAAAGATTATGACTAACCATATTCACAATAACACTTAGGTCTAATGTTTACTCATATCAATGGAATAATCAACTAGCGAGAAATACTAATAGATCTCGGATGATAACACTTTCTCAAAACAATCATAATATGATATAACAAGATGGTATCTCGCTAGCCCTTTCTGAGACTACAAAACATAAATGCAGAGCACCTTTAAAGATCAAGGACTGACTAAACATTGTAATTCATGGTAAAAGAGATCTAGTCAAGTCATACTCAATATAGATTAATAGTAATGGATGCAAATGATAGTGGTGCTCTCCAACTAGTGCCTTTTTAATAAGTGGGTGATGACTCAACATAAAAGTAAATAGATAGGCCCTTCGTAGAGGGAAGCAGGGATTTGTAGAGGTTCTAGAGCTCGGTTTTGAAATAGATAAGAATAATATTTTGAGCTGTATACTTTCATTGTCAACATAACAACCGAGAGATCTCGATATCGTCCATGATACACACATTATAGGCGGTTCCCAAGCAGAATGGTAAAGTTTATACTCCCCCACGACCAACGAGCATCAATCCATGGCTTGCCCAAAACAACGGGTGCCTCCAACTAACAACAATCCTGGGGGAATTTTGTTTGCAATTATTTTGATTTGATTTGCTTTGCTTAAAGCATGGGACCGGGCATCCCGGTGACCAGCCCTGTTCTCGTGAGTGGGGAGCGGAGTCCACTCCTCTTGAGAATAACCCTCCTAGCATGGAGGATACAGACAGCCCTAGTTGATATATGAGCTATTCGAGCATACAAAACAGAATGTTTATTTGAAGGTTTAGAGTTTGGCACATACAAATTTACTTGATACGGCAGGTAGGTATCGTATATAGGAAGGTATGGTGGACTCATATGGAATAACTTTTGGGGTTTATGGAGTTGGATGCACAAGCAGTATTTCCGCTTAGTACAAGTGAAGGCTAGAAAAAGACTGGGAAGCGACCAACTAGAGAGCGACAACAGTCATGAACATGCATTAAAATTAATCAACACCGAATGCAAGCATGAGTAGGATATAATTCAACATGAACATAAATATCGTGGAGGCTATGTTGATTTTGTTTCAACTACATGCGTGAACATGTGCCAAGTCAAGCCACTCGAATCGTTCAAAGGAGGATACCACCCCATCATACCACATCACAACCATTTTAATAGCATGTTGGCACGCAAGATAAACCATTATAAAATCCTAGCTAATTAAGCATGGCATAAGCAACTATAATCTCTAATTGTCATTGCAAACATGTTTCATTCATAATAGACTGAATTAGGAACGATGGACTAATCATATTTACAAAAACAAGAGAGGTCGAGTTCATACCAGCTTTTCTCATCTCAATAAGTTCATCATATAATCATCATTATTGCCCTTCACTTGCAGGACCGAATAGTGTGGAAAATAATAATAGTTCACGTGCATTGGACTAAGCTGGAATCTACAAGCATTCAATTCAAGGGAGAAGACAAGGTAATATGGGCTCTTTGTTAGATCAATAATAATGCATATGAGAGCCACTCAACATTTTAATCTTGGTCTTCTCCTCTCAACCCCCAAAGAACAAGAAAGAAATAAAACAATTTACATGGGAAAGCTCCCAACAAGCAAAAGAAGAACGAGAAATCTTTTTGGGTTTTCGTTTTTAATTACTACTACATGCATGGAAAGTAAACTAGCTAAAAGCTACAACTAATTTTTTTGGTTTTTCTTAAGATTTCTCAAACACACAAGAAGAAAGCTTAAAAAGAAAATAAACTAGCATGGATGATACAATGAAAAAGTATGAGCACCGACAACTAGCATGAGTGTGTGAGCATGAATGTAATGTCGGTGAGAAATACGTACTCCCCCAAGCTTAGGCTTTTAGCCTAAGTTGGTCTATGCCCATGGATGGCCTGGTGGATATCCGAAGTTGAAGCTGGGGTGATACTAAGATGCATCAGCTATTGCCTGACAAGCTGCAGCTTGGAGGTGAGCTGCCTCCGTCCTCCTCTCGTACTCAGTCGCATCCTCCCTGGTTATAACATATCTCCCTTTTTCCTGAAAGTCAAAGAAGGCAGGAGCTGGGAGAGCGATGTGATAGGTGTGTCATCTGTCAAAGATTAGTCGGTACTGGAGGAACTGATTGTTCCTCTCAACGAACTGATGACGAACCATGGCATTATAATCTAAATAAGCAGGAGGCAACTCAATATCATCTCCACGTATGGGTATCTCAAGAAAATCAGCTAAATGGGTTGCGTAAATTCCACCAAAGAAATCTCCATTAATTTTGTTATTATGCAACCTGCGTGCAACAATGGCCCCCAAGTTATATTTTCTATCTCCAAACACTACAAGAAATATGTCAACTTGTGACCTTCTGTTAGTGACCCTGGAAGAATTGGTCATTGATCTATGACCATTTCAGACCAATTGGTCAAAAGTTGTTCGGGGGGCTCCAAAACCTAAACTATAACGACCATTTTGGTCAGAAAGGTCGTAATTTCCTTACACGAAATGGTCATAAAGCAGATAGCACTGGTCTGCTGCCTTATTTCTAGCTGATCATGACCAATATAGATGGTCATAACCTCGTAAATTGTGGTGGGTTGCTATGACTAGGCGCCACCTCATCAGTTTTGCCTATGTGTCATGTCCATGTGGTAGTTTTTGCCCTAGGTTGTGAAGCAACCTATATTTCTGTCATTCCCAAAATTCCCAAAAAAATCTCATAAATTCTTTGGGTCATATCTTCATCAAATATGTAAAAATCCTTCCTTGCCTAGTTAAAAACTAATTCAACAATATTCATTTTCCTATTCTGTTCATGACAGCACTTTATGAAGGAAGTGCTATTTATATATTCTTGATTGCTCTCGGAATTTTTGGGCACTCTTTCCAATCCAGATCATTACCGCATGACAAAATTCAGCTCCACTTGCCTAGCAAATCTTCCTCGGCAAATTTCCAAAGTTCTTGTCCACCTAGAAGCATTGTGAAGGAAGTACCTTTTTTATATATCCAAATGACATGAAATTTATACAGTTTCTTCATATGCCCAAATTATCACCCTCCTCCAAATTCTAGCTCAGGCAAATTATCTATGTGAGCCCAGGTTCAATTTATATTTTATGGCCAAATTGGCATGTTGCAATGCAAGTGTTATCTAGACCCCTCCTATTAACCTCAAACTCTTTGGGAACTCTTCCATACCGAAATCATTGCCACATGATAATATTCAGCTCCATTTTCCTAGTCAATCTTTCTCAGGAAATTTTCAAAGTTTCTACCTCAAGAGAAGCTTTGTGAAGTAAGTACTAGCTAGGCTTACCCAAATGATCTGAAAATCTACCAAGGCATAACCATACCTATGTAACTTACCTACACCAAATTTGAGCTCATTTAATTCATCCAATTTCTCTCACTATTTTTCCCAAGTTTCTGTCCATAGAAGAGCATTGTGAAGGAAGTACCACTTTGGCATGTCGAAATGGTATCAATTTTCTACGGTGCTTTCCAATGCCCAAATAACCATCCTCCACCAAATTTCAGCTCAATCCATTCATTATTTTGAGCCCAGCTTCAACATTCATATTTCTGTCCAGTGTGGTACTTTGCAATGCAAGTACCACCTAGGATCCTCCTTTTGATCTGAAAATTTGCGAAGACATTCTTCTTAGTAGATGATCATCCTCAGCAAAAACTCACACCCATTGGCCATGTGCATTTCCCGTACCGCTAATCAAACACTTGGCTGCTAATTCATGTTTGAGCATCGATCGGTCTCCTTGTGAGAATCTTATGTTGTAATTTTCTTCCTAGAACCTACCTAGGGAGTGCCCAACCCACTAGACATGCCTAGGCTGCCCAGAACACATGGCAACGCCACGGTCACGCGGTGACCACGCGTCAGGCATGCGAGTTTACGCGCTCTAGAGTTGGGGGCCTTGGCCACCGCCCAAACCTTGACGTATCGCCATCAAACCATGTATTTATGATTAAATAGGTACTTATGTAACTAGAAATGATTTTTGGAAAAAATAAATAGCAAACTATGAGGCAGCTGCAGTTCAAATTTGACCCGCTTCCAACTGAATCGATGAAATTTGTCTTTTTCACGAGAGGTGGATCAAAACTTTTTGCACCCAACCATTTTGTCAATTGTGCATTAAATATGTCGTAGTATTTTAAAAAATTGATTTGGTCCAATTTTGCAACAATTATTTGGGAGGTCCTTCACAAAAAAACCTCCTTTTGGGCACTCGAAAAATGAAAAATGGTTTTTTCGTCCAAAGAAAAATGAAAACTTCCTTAGGCAACATTTTTTTCCATTCCAATATGCACGCTTGTGCACAATATGACATCATTTGAACAAACTATGCCACGAATGTGGCCATAAGATTGATCATTTGGCTTGAAAGCCATTGAGCTCCATACGTGATAGCTCGTTTCTGAGAACACTTTTTTAAAATAATTGCTGTATTACAAGTTTGTTATTTTTTTGGGAACTTGGCCACTTGTAATGACACAATGCGAAGGTTTCCAAATTTTTTGAATTTTTTTGAATTTTTTATGCCCGTTTCAAAATGCGGTCAAAACGGCGGGAATGACCGTTCCTAGCTAGTGGTTGAATCTTGGGATTTTTTTGGTATTTCTCTGATTAAATAGATACTTACGTACCTATAAATGATTTTTGGAAAAAATAAAGAGCAAACTACAAGGTAGCTGCAGTTCAAATTTGATCCGTTTTCAACTAAACCGGTGGAAATTTGTCTTTTTCACGAGAGGTGGATCAAAACTTTTGACGCCCAACAATTTTGTCATTTTTGCACCCAACCATTTTGTCAATTGTGCATTAAATATGTCGTAGTATTTTAAAAATTGATTTGGTCCAATTTTGCAACAATTATTTGGGAGGTCCTTCACAAAAAAACCTCCTTTTGGGCACTCGAAAAATGAAAAAATGGTTTTTCGTCCAAAGAAAATGAAAACTTCCTTAGGCAACATTGTTTTCCATTCCAATATGCACGCTTGTGCACAATATGAGATCATTTTGAACAAACTATGCCACGAATGTGGCCATAAGATTGATCATTTGGCTTGAAAGCCATTGAGCTCCATACGTGATAGCTCGTTTCTGAGAACACTTTTTTAAAATAATTGCCGTATTACAAGTTTGTTATTTTTTTGGGAACTTGGCCACTTGTAATGACACAATGCGAAGGTTTCCAAATTTTGATTTTTTTGAATTTTTTATGCCCGTTTCAAAATGCGGTCAAAACCGGGAATGACGTTCCTAGCTAGTGGTTGAATCTTGGGATTTTTTTGGTATTTCTCTGATTAAATAGATACTTACGTACCTATAAATGATTTTTGGAAAAAATAAAGAGCAAACTACAAGGTAGCTGCAGTTCAAATTTGACCCGCTTCAACTAAACCGGTGGAAATTTGTCTTTTTCACGAGAGGTGGATCAAAACTTTTGACGCCCAACAATTTTGTCAATTGTGCATTAAATATGGCCTAGTATTTTATAAAAATGATTTGGTCCAATTTTGCAACAATTATTTGGGAGGTCCTTCATAAAAAAACCTCCTTTTGGGCACTCGAAAAATGGAAAATGTTTTTTCGTCCAAAGAAAATGAAAACTTCCTTAGGCAACATGTTTTGCCATTCCAATATACACCCTTGTGCACAATATGGGATATTTGAACAAATGATGCCATGAATGTAGCCATAAGATTGATCATTTGGCTTGAAAGCCATTGATATCCACACGTAATAGCTCGATTTTGAGAACACTTTTTTAAAAATAATTGGCATATTACAAGTTTGTTATTTTCCTGGGAACTTGGCCACATATAATGACACAATGCGAAGGTTTCCCAATTTTTGATTTTTTTGAATTTTTTATGCCCGTTTCAAAATGCGGTCAAAACGGCGGGAATGACCGTTCCTAGCTAGTGGTTGAATCTTGGAATTTTTTTGGTGTTTCTCTGATTAAATAGGTACTTATGTAACTAGAAATGATTTTTGGAAAAAATAAATAGCAAACTATGAGGCAGCTGCAGTTCAAATTTGACCCGCTTCACTGAATCGGTGGAAATTTGTCTTTTTCACGAGAGGTGGATCAAAACTTTTTGCACCCAACCATTTTGTCAATTGTGCATTAAATATGTCGTAGTATTTAAAAATTGATTTGGTCCAATTTTGCAACAATTATTTGGGAGGTCCTTCACAAAAAAACCTCCTTTTGGGCACTCGAAAAATGAAAAAATGGTTTTTCGTCCAAAGAAAATGAAAACTTCCTTAGGCAACATTGTTTTCCATTCCAATATGCACGCTTGTGCACAATATGAGATCATTTTGAACAAACTATGCCACGAATGTGGCCATAAGATTGATCATTTGGCTTGAAAGCCATTGAGCTCCATACGTGATAGGCTCGTTTCTGAGAAACTTTTTTAAATAATTGCTGTATTACCAAGTTTGTTATTTTTTTTGGGAACTTGGCCACTTGTAATGACACATGCGAAGGTTTCCAAATTTTTTTGAATTTTTTGAATTTTTTATGCCCGTTCAAATGCGGTCAAAACGGCGGGAATGGCCGTTCCTAGCTAGTGGTTGAATCTTGGATTTTTTTGGGTATTCTGATTAAATAGATACTTACTGTACCTATAAATGATTTTTGGAAAAAATAAAGAGCAAACTACAAGGTAGCTGCAGTTCAAATTTGACCTCTTGCAACTAAACCGGTGGAAATTTTGTCTTTTTCACGAGAGGTGGATCAAAACTTTTTAACGCCCAACCAATTTTGTCAATTGTGCATTAAATATGGCCTAGTATTTTATAAAAATGATTTGGTCCAATTTTGCAACAATTATTTGGGAGGTCCTTCAAAAAAACCTCCTTTTGGGCACTCGAAAAATGGAAAATGGTTTTTTCGTCCAAAGAAAATGAAAACTTCCTTAGGCAACATTGTTTGCCATTCCAATATGCACCCTTGTGCACAATATGGGATCATTTGAACAAACTATGCCATGAATGTGGCCATAAGATTGATCATTTGGCTTGAAAGCCATTGATATCCATACGTGATAGCTCGATTTTGAGAACACTTTTTTAAAATAATTGCCGTATTACAAGTTTGTTATTTTCCTGGGAACTTGGCCACATATAATGACACAATGCGAAGGTTTCCCAATTTTTTGATTTTTTTTGAATTTTTTATGCCCGTTTCAAAATGCGGTCAAAACGACGGGAATGACCGTTCCTAGCTGGTGGTTGAATCTTGAATTTTTTTGGTGTTTCTCTGATTAAATAGGTACTTATGTAACTAGAAATGATTTTTGGAAAAAATAAATAGCAAACTATGAGGCAGCTGCAGTTCAAATTTGACCCGCTTCCAACTGAATCGGTGGAAATTTGTCTTTTTCACGAGAGGTGGATCAAAACTTTTTGCACCCAACCATTTTGTCAATTGTGCATTAAATATGTCGTAGTATTTTAAAAAATTGATTTGGTCCAATTTTGCAACAATTATTTGGGAGGTCCTTCACAAAAAACTCCTTTTGGGCACTCGAAAATGAAAAAATGGTTTTTTCGTCCAAAGAAAAATGAAAACTTCCTTAGGCAACATTGTTCCATTCCAATATGCACGCTTGTGCACAATATGAGATCATTTGAACAAACTATGCCATGAATGTGGCCATAACTTCCTCCGCCTCTGCGGTCCATGGCTTCTACGTGCCATTCCTCCGCCTCTACCTCGCCGACTCTCACAGCCTCGGTCGCCGTCGCGTTCGCCACCGACCAGAGGAACGACACTTGCGGCGCCGGGGGACCCTTCTTCACTGCGCCGGCGCAGGACCTCCATGCCTCGGCCTTCCTGGAGGACCTCCGCCCCGGTGACCACTTCGAGATCCTGTGGCGGAAGAACAAGGATTTCCCCTACGGTATGTATGCATTCTTGCTCTTGTTAATGGTTGCGCCATTGCGAAATTCCATCGATGTAGAGTTCGGCACTTGGTAACGGATGATTTCTTGTGATGGATCATAGACTGGTGGTACGGTGTCGTGGGTCACCTGGAGCCGTGCAACGCGAACGAGCATCTCTGTCGCTGCCATGAAGACGGTAATTCATCCTCTAGTTGCATGTTTTTTGAGCCTCAGGGAAGATAAGAAGCATGTGAAATATATTCAGGAACATGTTGAGGGCATCAAAGATTCGTTATCACAGACAAGCAACGATAGGCTTTTTATGTGAACGATGTTGTACAGCTTTACCAAGTCTTCAGTTTGCACCATGCTGCTGCCGCATCCTAGACTTGTAGATACCTGCCGCTTTATGATCTATGATAAGTTCACTTGTGTAAGAATAAGTGAGGGAGTCCTGGATTAGGGGGTGTTCGGGTAGCCGGACTATACCTTCGGCCGGACTCCAGGACTATGAAGATACAAGATTGAAGACTTCGTCCCGTGTCCGGATGGGACTTTCCTTGGCGTGGAAGGCAAGCTTGGCGATGCAGATATTCAAGATCTCCTACCATTGTAACCGACTTTGTGTAACCCTAACCCTCTCCGGTGTCTATATAAACCAGAGGCTTTTAGTCCGTAGGACAACTTCATCATACAACAATCATACCATGGGCTAGCTTATAGGGTTTAGCCTCCTTGATCTTGTGGTAGATCTACTCTTGTACTACCCATATCATCAATATTAATCAAGCAGGACGTAGGGTTTTACCTCCATCAAGAGGGCCCGAACCTGGGTAAAACATCGTGTTCCTCGCCTCCTATTACCATCCGGCCTAGACGCACAGTTCGGGACCCCCTACCCGAGATCCGCCGGTTTTGACACCGATATTGGTGCTTTCATTGAGAGTTCCGCTGTGTCGTCGCTTTTAGGCCCGATGGCTCCTTCGATCATCAACAATGATGCGGTCCAGGGTGAGACATTTCTCCCTGGACAGATCTTCGTCTTCGGCGGCTTCGCACTGCGTGCCAATTCGCTTGGCCACCTTGAGCAGATCGAAAGCTACGCCCCTGGCCATCAGGTCAGGTTTGGAAGCCTAAACTACACGGCTGACATCCACGGGGACTTGATCTTCGATGGATTCGAGCCACAGCCAAGCGCGCCGCACTGTCTTGATGGGCATGATATAGCTCTGCCGCCGAAAAGCGCCTCGGAGGCCGCACACGCATCGGTTCTGACCATTGATTCGGAGCCTACTGCGCCGATCGAGGATCAGCGGTTGGACGCTACCTCAGGGGCTGCGATCTCAGAGGCGATCGAGCCGAACTCCAGCCCCGCACTCCGCATGGCCCGTGACTCCGAGGAGCTAGATTCCTCTCCGAACTCCGAGCCCCCCGCGCCCCTGCCGATCGAATCCGATTGGGCGCTGATAATGGAGTTCACTGCCGCAGACATCTTTCAGCACTCGCCCTTTGGCGACATCCTGAATTCTCTAATGTCTCTCTCTTTATCAGGAGAGCCCTGGCCGGACTACGGTCAGCAAGGTTGGGATACGGATGATGAGGAAATTCAAAACCCACCCACCACCCACTTCGTAGCCACTGTCGACGACTTAACCGACATGCTTGACTTCGACTCTGAAGACATCGACGGCATGGACGATGATGCAAGAGACGAACAAGAACCAGCACCTATAGGGCGCTGGAAGGCCACCTCATCATATGACATATATATGGTGGACACTCCAAATGATGGAGATGGCGATGGAGCAGCAGGGGACGATACCTCTAAGAAACAGCCCAAGCGCTGGCGTCAGCGGCGCCTCTCTAAATCCCGCCAAAGCAAAAACGGTGATTCCGGCACGGGAGATAATACTACTCCGGATAGCGCCGAAGAACACCCCCTCCAGCAATATTCAGCATAGGAGGACAGAGAAGCGAGCCCTCACGAGAGGGCGGCGGACCAAGAGGTTGAGGACGATAATTATACGCCTCCCTCCGAAGACGAAGCAAGCCTCGACAACGACGAGTTCGTCGTGCCAGAGGATCTCGCCGAACAAGAGCGTTTTAAACGCAGGCTTATGGCCACGGCAAGCAGCCTCAAGAAAAAGCAGCAACAGCTTAGAGCTGATCAGGATTTGCTAGCTGACAGATGGACTGAAGTCCTTGCAGCCGAAGAGTATGAACTCGAACGCCCCTCCAAGAGTTACCCAAAGCGCAGGCTGCTACGCCGACTTGAGGAGGAAGCACCTACATCACCAGCGCATGACATGGCCGACTGGCCACCTCGTGGCCACGACAGAGAGGCCTCTTGGCCCTCCACTCAAGCCATGCCCCGACGCCGTGTCAAGCATACTAAGGCACGGGAAAATGCGCCCGACCTACGCGACATACTGGAGGACAAGGCAAGGCAAACAAAATCGATCTACGGATCACGCAGGCGCCCCATGGCACGTGACAGTGATCGTCACTCCGGATGCAATAAATCCGGCCGAGCCGAACTCAACAGACAAAGCTCCTTCGAGCTGCGTCGTGATATAGCCCAATACAGAGGCGCCGCACACCCACTATGCTTCACAGATGAACTAATGGATCATAAAATCCTTGAGGGCTTCAAACCCGTAAACATCGAATCGTACGATGGCACAACAGATCCTGCGGTATGGATCGAGGATTATCTCCTTCATATCCACATGGCCCGCAGTGATGATATACACGCCATCAAATACCTCCCACTCAAACTTAAGGGACCGGCCCGGCATTGGCTTAACAGCTTGCTAGCAGACTCAATCGGTTCTTGGGAGGACCTGGAAGCCGCATTCCTTGATAACTTCCAGGGCACTTATGTGCGACCACCGGACGCCGATGACCTAAGACACATAATTCAGCAGCCGGAGGAATCGGCCAGGTAATTCTGGACATGGTTCCTAACAAAGAAAAACCAGATAGTCGACTGTCCGGACGCAGAGGCCTTAGCGGCCTTCAAGCATAATATCCGTGACGAGTGGCTTGCCCGGCACCTGGGACAGGAAAAGCCGAAATCTATGGCAGCCCTCACGACACTCATGACCCGCTTTTGCGTGGGAGAACACAGCTGGCTAGCTCGCAGCAACAATTTAACCAAGAACCCTGGTAATTTGAATACCAAGGACAAAAGCGACAGGTCGCATCAGAACAAACAAAAGCGCCGCGTTAACAGTGACAGCAACGAGGATACGGCAGTTAATGCCGGATTCCGAGGCTACAAATCCGGTCAACGGAAAAAGCCATTCAAAAGAAATACTCAAGGCCCGTCTAGTTTGGATCGAATACTTGACCGCTTGTGCCAGATACATGGCACCCCCGAAAAGCCAGCCAATCACACCAACAGGGATTGTTGGGTGTTCAAGCAGGAAGGCAATTTG
The DNA here is from genome assembly GCF_003073215.2 of Triticum urartu. Taxonomy (NCBI): domain Eukaryota; kingdom Viridiplantae; phylum Streptophyta; class Magnoliopsida; order Poales; family Poaceae; genus Triticum; species Triticum urartu. The sequence goes on from NC_053026.1 coordinate 80,718,515, forward strand.
AGAGCCGAAAACAAAGACAAGGGGCTGCATAGCGACAACGAGGAGGAGCCCAGGCCGCCGAACAACAGTGGACAGAAGGGATTTCCCCCGCAAGTGCGGACGGTGAACATGATATACGCAACCCACATCCCCAAGAGGGAGCGAAACCGTGCGTTACGGGACGTATATGCGATGGAGCCAGTCGCCCCAAAGTTCAACCCATGGTCCTCCTGCCCGATCACCTTTGATCGAAGGGACCACCCCACTAGCATCCGTCACGGCGGCTTCGCTGCATTGGTTCTAGACCCAATCATTGACGGATTTCATCTCACAAGAGTCCTCATGGACGGCGGCAGCAGCTTGAACCTGCTTTACCAGGATACAGTGCGAAAAATGGGCATAGATCCCTCGAGGATCAAGCCCACCAAAACGACCTTTAAAGGCGTCATACCAGGTGTAGAAGCCAACTGTACAGGCTCAGTCACACTGGAAGTGGTCTTCGGATCTCCGGATAACTTCCGAAGCGAGGAGTTAATCTTTGACATAGTCCCGTTCCGTAGTGGCTATCACGCACTGCTCAGGCGAACCGCATTCGCAAAATTCAACGCGGTACCGCACTATGCATACCTCAAGCTCAAGATGCCAGGCCCTAGAGGAGTAATCACGGTCAATGGGAACATTGAACGCTCCCTCCGAACGGAGGAGCACACGGCAGTGCTCGCAGCAGAAGTACAAAGCAGCCTCTCTAGGCAGTTCTCCAGTTTGGCCTTCAAAAAGCCGGACACTGTCAAGCGTGCCTGGAGTACCCTACCACAAGACTGCCTGGCACGTTCTGAGCTAGCGTAGCAATGCGGCCCCTACCCTAGCCCTCGCGATATAGCGAAACCAGTGCTTCATGTACATAACTACGCTCTTGAAATACCATGGGCACAGGGGAAGGGGCACTATCACGGCACACCCAAAATACGGCTTAAACCGCACCAGGGGCTGCCGGATTCCTTTTTTTCTCTTACTCTCAGGACTCCATACTTCGGATGACCCGTTCGGCAATTCAACTGCTGCACAAACGATGCAAGATCCAGGAAAGCGGACAAGCCATGCCGCATTATGGAACTCCCAGGTGGTCTCTATTGCGAGCAGTATACCTGTTTTTTAATACAATTCCGCGGCCTGCCCCTGGCCAGGACATGTTAAATAGTCCAATTTATTTTGCTTATCGCACTATTTGTATCGTTCCGCTTTCATAGCAGCCTTTCTATAAACAATGCATAGCTTTTTGTCTGTTTTTTGCATTATCCTCTTATATATATATATATATGTTTATTAATAACATGTTGCATTCGTACACTGTGGTACGGCAAAAATATGCCAGGGGCTTCAGTACCCATCAATATGGCGTGAGAAGTCCATACACTTTCACAAGTGCGGCACCCCGAACTTATAGCACTATATGCATCGGCTCCGAATCATGATTTGGGTCAATAGTTGGGTTTGCCCGGCTCCTATGTTTTGGTGCCTTACGTTCCACTATATCGGCTAAGGTAGCACTAGGAGAACTACTGCGATTGTGCCCCAGTTGAGCTGGACTGAGCACCTCAGTAGAGAAAGCTAAAACTGACTGTCATGATGTGCCGAGAGACCGGTCGCTGTTCGATAGGTTTTTCGAGTCCTTAAAGACTTATGCCGCTTCGAGCGAGGAACCGGCTTTGTCCGGCCAAGGCGTGGATAGCGCCCCGAACTCGGTCTTCCGAATACTAGGGGCTTCGCCGAAATTTAAAATTATAGAGTTCTATGGCTAAGTGAGAGTGTTCAAGCATTATAGTCCGATTGCCTTGTTCGTTGTGCTGAGCGCCTCCCTCGATTGACCCAATCATGGGAAAAAGAGCGCTCAGGTTTATCCCGAACACCCCAGTACTAGTGGCATGGGGGCAGAAGCCGACGACTGGCCATCTCTCAATTTTTCGATAAACGGCCGCACAGAAAGTAATATTTTAAATTCAACAAGCATTGCTTAGCGCATATGAACAAGTTTTCAGCGCACAGGATAACACGAGCGAGTTCATTCAAAAATTACATCCTTGGTACATTCATCCGCCATAAGGCGGGCACTAGCCAGAACATCCTTGTAATAGTTCTCGGGCTTGCGATGCTCCTTCCCCGGCGGCGGCCCATCCCTCACAAGCTTCTCACCGTCCAGCTTACCCCAGTGCACCTTTGCACGGGCAAGGGCCCTACGGGCACCTTCGATGCAGACGGAGCACTTGATGACCTCGAGCCTTGGACAAGCCTCCACCAGCCGCCGCACCAGTCCGAAGTAGCTCCCAGGCAGGGCCTCTCCAGGCTACAGCCGAACTATGAAGCCCTTCAGGGCTTGTTCGGTCGCCTTGTGGAGCTCGACCAACTGCTTCAACTGGTCGCTCAAGGGCACAGGGTGTCCGGCCTCAGCGTACTAAGACCAGAACACCTTCTCCGTCGAGCTGCCTTCCTCAGCTCGGTAGAATGCGGCGGCATCGGATACGCTGCGGGGAAGATCTGCGAATGCCCCTGGAGAGCTCCGGATTTGGGTAAGTAACAAGTAGTTTACTTTTATATGTCTGCTTTGCATAGAGAATGCCTTACCCGCTGCTATCTTTTTCACCGCATCCAATTCCTGGAGGGCCTTCTGGGCTTCGGCCTTGGCAGATTGGGCAGCTTTAAGGGCCCCAGCAAGCTCGGACGCTCGCGTCTTCGAGTCGAGCTCCAAACTCTCATGTTTTTTCATGAGAGCCTGAAGCTCTTGCTGCACCTCGCCGAGCTGCGCCTCAAATTTCTCCCGCTTGGTGCGCTCCGTGGCCATTTTCTTCTCGGCCTCGGACAGAGCCTGCTTGAGGGTCGCCACCTCAGTTGTGGCCCCTACAATAAGCAGTGTACTCCTGTCATTTTTTGCAATTGCGTCTTCTTATAGGCATTTTTTCTATAAGGTATCTCTTACCTTCTTTCTCCTCGAGCTGCCGTTTGGCAAGGCCGAGCTCTTGCTCGGTCCGCTCGAGGCCCTGCTTCAGGGCACCCACCTCCGCAGTCAGTGTGGTGGTGGCCAGCAACGAAGCCTGCATACGTATATTGACTCCTTTTTAGTTAGACTCCTGCGATATTTAATAGATCCTCTATTTGGCTTTTCTTTCCGGACGCCAAACAGAGCATCAGGGGCTACTGTCTATGCGGTAATATTTTTACATATTTTTTACTTACCTCGAAGCCTGTTAGAAGGCTAGCACAAGCTTCAGTCAGTCCGCTTTTGGCGGACTGAACCTTCTGGACCACCATACTCATGATGGTACGGTGCTCCTCGTCGATGGAGGCACCCTTAAGCACCTCCAGCAGATTGTCCGGCGCCTCCGGTTGGACGGAGGACGCTATCTCAATAGGCTTGCTCCTCTTGGCAGGACTTCGCCTGCCGCGGTCCAGAACCGTTGATGATTCTGGTGCGGTGTCCGGCTTAAAGCCGGACTTGGAGCCCTGGGGGTCTGGTCCCCTTTACTCCTGGAGTCCGGGAGGTCACCTCGCGGTTCCTCCTGGACCACCTCCTCTTGCCCCAGAGCTTGTCACGACGCCACTTCGGCGTCATCCGCAGCACAGGGGGAGGCAGCGGGCGGAACTGAATTCACGTCCGATGAATCCAGGGAGCCGCTCGATGACTCGTTGAGCCCGTCCTTGGGCGGGCTGCATGATTATATTCGACATTAGGGAAATCTGCACAACAAAAGGAATATCATGAGTTACTCTGGTATCCGAACACTTACAATTTTGCCGGACGCTTGGCCCTGTCCGGCCACTCCTCTTCGTCCTCATCGGCGTCGGGGGCATAGTCCGGCGGAGGGGGTTTTCCTCTTCTTGGACCCTTCGGCCTCCCCTACTGGGCGGCCTTCCTCTTCTTTCCTCCCCCCGCTGGAGGGGGAGAGGTCTCTTCTTCCTCCTCTCGTCTTCACGGGAGGAGTGCGTCTCGGACTCATCAGACGACGAGTCCGACACCACCATACGCCGGGAACTCTTTCGAGTCCCCGTGGCCTTCTTCTTCTTGGCCTTCTTCTCTGGCACCACATAAGGTGCCGGAACCAGTAGCTTCACTAGGAGAGCAGGGGCTGGGTCTTCGGGCAAGGGAGCCGGACAGTTAATCAGTCCGGACTTCGCCCGCCAATCCTGTCAAAGGTGAGGGAGTTTAGACCCGCATAGAGTCAAACTATGAAGAAAACTTAACATCCTGTAAAAGGTGAAAATATTTTACCTCGCTAGCAGGACACTGCGAGCTGAATCCGCGGTCTTTGGAGGCGGATGTGGGAGCCTCGGCGCCTTTGGTTAGCCCCCTCCAGACATCTTCATACATCGTGTCGAAGAGCCTGCTCAGAGTTCGGTGCTGCGCTGGGTTGAAGTCCCACAAATTGAAGTCCTGTTCTTGACACGGAAGGATCTGGCAGACGAGCATGACCTAGACTACGTTCACAAGCTTGAGCTTCTTGTTCACCAGGGATTGGATGCATTTTTGCAGTCCGGTCACCTCTTCTTCGTCGCCCCACGACAAGCCCATCTCCTTCTAGGACGTGAGCCGTGTAGGGGGTCCGGATCGGAATTCAGGGGCTGCGATCCGCTTCGGATCGCGTGGCTCGGTGATGTAAAACCACCCTGACTGCCACCCCTTCAAGGTCTCCACAAAGGAGCCCTCGAGCCATAGGACGTTGGCTATTTTGCCCGCCATGGCACCTCCGCACTCCGCCTGGTGGCCACGCACCACCTTTGGCTTGACGTTGAAGGTCTTGAGCCAGAGGCCGAAATGGGGACGGATGCAGAGGAAAGCCTCGCACACGACGATAAATGCCGAGATATTGAGGATGAAGTTCGGGGCCAGATCGTGGAAATCTAATCCATAGTAGAACATGAGCCCGCGGACAAATGGGTGGAGAGGAAAACCCAGTCCGCGGAGGAAGTGGGGAAGAAATACTGCCCTCTCATGGGGCCTTGTGGTGGGGAGAAGCTGCCCCTCCTCAGGAAGCTGGTGCGCGATGTCTTTGGACATGTATCCAGCCTTCCTTAGCTTTTTGACATGGCCCTCCGTGACGGAGGAGACCATCCACTTGCCTCCCGCTCCGGACATTGTTGGAGAAGGTTGAGGTAGGAAGTGCGGGCTTGGGCGCTGGAGCTCGGGTGCGCAGAAGATGGATAGGCAAAGGAGGAAGAAGGCATAGGTAAAAAGGTGGATCCTTATCCCCTTATATGGGCGGATGCGAATATGCATCCCCACCAGCCTAGTAAAACTCGCTTGCCTCCCAAGCGCCGTGATAAATGGCGCGGTTGGGTTACCCACGTCCATATTGATGAGAATCCCGTAAATGGGGGACACGATCTCTGCTTTGACAAGACGTGCCAAGGAAACCGCCTCGCAAAACATGCTAAGGTGGAAAAGTGAAAATGATTCGAATAAAGGCTTGGCCGTAGTGTGATGTCACGCTGTGGAATACGTCAGCAGATTAGATTTGTGTTAATATTATTCTCTCTGTGGAAATACGTGGAAACTTATTTTGCAGAGTCGGACACTACTCTTGGTGTTTACAAACTTTTATGAAGAATTTGGAGGAGGAACCCACCTTGCAATGCCGAAGACAATCTACGCGCCGGACTCGTTGTCATTGAAGCCTGGTTCAGGGGCTACTGAGGGAGTCCTGGATTAGGGGGTGTTTGGGTAGCCGGACTATACCTTCGGCCAGACTCCAGGACTATGACGATACAAGATTGAAGACTTCGTCCTGTGTCCGGATGGGACTTTCCTTGGCGTGGAAGGAAAGCTTGGCGATGCGGATATTCAAGATCTCCTACCATTGTAACCAACTTTGTGTAACCCTAACCCTCTCCGGTGTCTATATAAACCGGAGGGTTTTAGTCCGTAGGACAACTTCATCATACAACAATCATACTATAGGCTAGCTTCTAGGGTTTAGCCTCCTTGATCTCGTGGTAGATCTACTCTTGTACTACCCATATCATCAATATTAATCAAGCAGGACGTAGGGTTTTACCTCCATCAAGAGGGCCCGAACCTGGGTAAAACATCGTGTTCCTTGCCTCCTGTTACCATCCGGCCTAGACGCACAGTTCGGGACCCCCTACCCGAGATCCGCCGTTTTTGACACCGACAATAAGGCAGCATTTAAGCAACGGGTAGCAGTATCAACAAAACTGAGTATTCTGTTCGTTTTCGTGTGTGCTTGACTGCTTGTGTATTGGTATAGGTGAGGAAGAACCGGCTGACGACGGGCAAGGGCATGGGGTACCTGGAGGCCAAGCACCACCTGCTGCTGAGCTACTGCCAGGGCCTCGTCTACTACCTGCTATGCAAGGCCAATGGGTTGTCTGTCGATGGCCACCCTGTTGCGCGCAGCCTTGTCGAGATCAGGTTGTTTCTTGAGAAGGTGTGTGCGTGTGCCCTCGGGTGTTGTTGATTGCTGAGTTGCCAGTCTCCATTTTTGCAGCTGTCTAATAGTAGATTGTCTTATGTTGAATTCTCTGTGCTAGATTCGCCCAATAGACAAGAAGATGGAGTACCAGATCCAGATGCTCACCAATGCCGCAGATGGTGCGGCAGCCCAGGATAAGGCGCCAGGCGCCAAGGTCAATGGGAAGGGCGGGCAACAAGGTGAGGGCGACCTGTTGGGGTACCGGCCGAACCCGGATATGATGGATAACAAAATTGCTCCTAAAGGACACGTGAAATTCTCACTTACTAACTGATGTTTTCTCTTACATGTGTTAAGGTGATAATGTTCCGACTGTTTATCACTCTCTTCACACAAACACACACACTAATCAGTTACCATCAAAAATTGTGCATTGAATTTACCAGCTTTTTTAGTCCAAACACTAATCAATAAATCTTATATATATTTGTATGGCATAAAATCTACCCATCCTTACTGAGGTGTTCTCTGTAATATAGTTGTCAATTGGATGAGAAATCAATATTTCTAGTGCAGTGTCTTGTAGAATCTAATTAAGTTGGCTACTTAACAACTTCTATTGAATTAGAGATTATTACTCCATAACTTGGTTTATATGCCTGGTTTCAAGTGAACTTATCATAGCTTATATTGTTGCTTTTGTGGATACTACTACCCGTTGCTTAAATGCTGCCTTAACTTGTTAGCATGTTCATGTGAATTGGCTAACTACTGCCTGTTAATTACTACTACTCACTGCTGCTGTATTCTATTAGCACAAACTTTGCTGCCTGTGTATTATATTGGTGCAACGTACTTGTTTTCCTTGAAAGTTTTCTTGATTATTATTCTTTTTTATGTGCAATTTATCTTATACAATGTATTCATGTAAATTCTGTCAAGCGTGTTAATGTCTTCTTGGATCTAAATGTTATGAAAAAAAAATCTGAACTTAAGCACGCTGAAACTGGGTTACTTGCCTTGAGTACTTGTATTCTCAGTACCATGCTACTTATTTTGCCTCCTGAGGTTTCTAGTCTGCTATTTCTTGCAACTCCATGAACATATACTGGTTAGTGTTAGTCATACTATTTATCTACATGGCATTTGATGTCAATTTTTGCTTATAAGTTATTGGATTCCTCATTGTCTATTGTTTGATGTTCTATACACATTCTTATTCTTATATTTTCATTCTTATTCTTTGCATAGGTGAAGTGCGAATCAAAGTCTGAAGCTGTGAAGCATATCAACAAACAGTAGCAATTATGTGTTGTAATTGTAGGCAGTAGTAGGCATATCTGGCTTGTAGTATATTGTAATGATTGTAATAGACCAATGTAGTGTTGTTTTGGATGAATTTCGTTTGCTCTCTGGTCTGATAATTATTGTGTATGTGATTTGAATACCTTGAAATGATATAATGGTTGTTTGGCAAAGTTCGAAATTTTTGATGTGTGGGACCAATTTTGGGATAAGCATGACAAGTGGGACCAATCTATGGTAGGACCAGCTGCAAAATAAAATGGTTGAAAATAGAAAATCAATATACTAGCAAAAAGGCTATGCCTAGAAAATAAAAAGGCCAAATTCTTGGGCCAGGCCCATGTAGCTAGAGAAAATTAATAGAGAAAATATACAGTAAAAAGGCCGAATTTTTGGGCTAGGCCCGTGTAGAAAATCGAATTGGACCGGGCTGAATCTTGTGCCACATCAGATTGCCACGCTGGATGCCTACGTGGCTTGGGGAGGTTGCTAGTGACCAAAACGCCACAGTAGACGTATTTTGGTCATAAATGTCTAAGACCATTCCAGAAGATAGGTCACTATAGTCAGTTTATGACGGCCAACTTTTGACCTTATGTTTTTGATCACAAAAAGGTCACAAATTGAAAATAGTGACCATTCAGTGACCAATAGTGCTGGTCACAAGTTGACATATTTCTTGTAGTGTAATACAACACTCTTGAGAACACTAAGATCTGGCACACACATGTGACGTGCCTCATCCTTACCATTTATGCATCTACCTATAAACAGAGCAAAATAATGTATAGCAGGAAAATGAATGCTCCCTATGGTAGCTTGCGTGATTTCCCTAGATTCCCCCGCAGTTATACTAGCAAGGAAGTCTCTATATTCAGATTTGCGAGGTTCACTAACATTACCCCACGGTGGGAGTTTACAAGTAGTGTTAAAATCTTCTAAGTCCATGATATAAGATTTATCATAAAGATCAAATAGGACAGCTTGAGAATTGTGTGATGATGAAAATTCAAACCTTCTCACAATGGAATTAGTGAGGTAGTGGTACTGACGACACTTAACTGCCAAGAAGCTCTCAAGATCGGCATTACGCACATATGCTTCAAATTCCTCCTTGATTCCTACTTGGACCATGAAGTCCTCTGACGCCATTCACAAGGCCGCACTTGAGCCTCCCTCGGTGGTTCATTGTCCGCATCGCGTAATGCGGGATTGGGTCCTTGCTTCCTTGCAGAACCACCTTGGTACATTTTCCTAAACATATTTCTTCCTCTGAAAAATTTCTGAAATTTTTAGTAACTTAAAATAAAAGTGAACCAATCTAAACAAAATTGATAGCAACTACTCCCACAAGTGCCTAGAGACTATATCATGCATTAGAACTACTTTTGACCACATAAATTTGTCATGCAAGCTCAAGAACAGGGTCACCTAAGCAGAAAAAATTTGCAATAAATAAAGCACTAGAACAAAAACTAATTGGACCATTGGAGGATTCACATACCAAAGAACCATCCCCCAAAGCAGTTTTGTGAATGGAGCTTTGAGCTAGGAGATCGAAAATGGCACCAAGATGAGCTAGAACTCGTGCTTGAGCTGGATGGTGATTTTTTTGCGAGGAAGAAGGAGTGTGTGGTGGCTGGAATAAGTGGAGGGGAGCCACCATGGGCCCACGAGGCAGGGGGGCGCGCCCAGGGGGTGGGCACGCCCTGGACCCTCGTGACTAGGTGTTGGCTCGCCCTGATGTGTTCTCAGTGCCAGATATTCTCAAATATTCCGGAAAAAAATCATATTTAAATTTCAGGGCATTTGGAGAACTTTTATTTTTGGGGTCATTTTTTTATTGCATGGATAATTCAGAAAACAGAAAGAAAATACTAATTTTTCTTTATTCAATATAAATAACAGAAAGTAAAAAGGGGGGTACAGAAGGTTGTGCCTTCTAACTTCATCCATCTCATGCTCATCAAAGGAATCCACTAACAAGATTGATCAAGTCTTGTTAACAAACTCATTCCGAATAACATGGAACCGGAGAAATTTCGAATAACACTATGTTACCTCAACAGGGATGTGCATGTCCCCAACAATAAGAATATCATATTTCGTCTTGACAGTAGGAAGAGGAAATTCAAAACCTCCAATAGTAATAGTTGGAATTTTTCCAATAGAATTGATAATGTGGACTTGAGGTTGTTTCCTCGGAAAGTGTACCGTATGCTCATTACCATTAACATGAAAAGTGACATTGCCTTCGGTGCAATCAATAACAGCCCCTGCAGTATTCAGAAAGGGTCTTCCAAGAATAATAGACATACTATCGTCCTCAGGAATATCAAGAATAACAAAGTTCGTTAAAATAGTAACATTTGCAACCACAATAGGCACATCCTCACAAATAGCAACATGTATAGCAGTTGATTTATCAGCCATTTGCAAAGATATTTCAGTAGGTGTCAACTTATTCAAATCAAGTCAACGATATAAAGAGAGAGGCATAACACTAACACCGGCTCCAAGGTCACATAAAGCAGTTTTAACATAGTTTCTTTTAATGGAGCATGGTATAGTTGGTACTCCTGGATCTCCAAGTTTATTTGGTATTCCACCCTTAAAAGTATAATTAGCAAGCATGGTGGAAATTTCAGCTTCCAGTATCTTTCTTTTATTAGTAATAATATCCTTCATGTATTTAGCATAAGGATTCATTTTGAGCATATCAGTAAAACGCATACGCAAAAAGATAGGTCCAATCATTTTAGCAAAGCGCTCAAAATCCTCATCATCCTTTTTCTTGGATGGTTTAGGAGGAAAAGGCATGGGTTTCTGAACCCATGGTTCTCTTTCCTTACCATGCTTCCTACCAACAAAGTCTCTCTTATCATAACTTTGATTCTTTGATTGTGGGTTTTCAAGATCAATGGTAGGTTCAATTTCTACATCATTATTATTGCTAGGTTGAGCATCAACATGAACATCATCATTAACATTATCACTAGGTTCATGTTCATTACCAGATTGTGTTTCAGCATCAGAAATAGAAATATCATTGGGATTCTCAGGTGTGTCAACAACAGGTTCACTAGAAGCATGCAAAGTCCTATCATTTTTATTTTTTCCTCTTAGAAGGACTACTACATTAGTTCTCTGAGAATCTTGCTCGATTCTCTCAGGATGGCCCTTAGGATATAAGGGTTCCTGAGTCATTTTACCACCTCTAGTCACAACTCTAACAGCATTATCATTCTTCTTATTATTTAATTCATTGGGCAAATCATTCTGAGCTTTAAGTACTTGTTCTAGTTGAGTGGTAACCATAGAAGCATGTTTACTAATAAGTTTAAGTTCACCTTTTACACTAGGCATATAATCACTCAAGTGTTCAATCATATAAGCATTATGTTTCAATTGTCTACCAACATAAGCATTGAAGTCCTCTTGTTTAACCATAAAATTATCAAATCCATCTAAGCATTGGCTAGCAAACTTAGTAGGAGGGATTTCAACTTTATCATATCTATAGAGAGAGTTTACCTTTACTACCTGTGTCGGGTTCTCAAGACCGTGTGTTTCTTCAATAGGTGATGAATTAAGACCATGTATTTCTTCAACAGGAGGTAAATTCTTAACATCTTTCATAGATTTCTTTTCTTTCATAGATTTCTTTGCCTCTTGCATATCTTCAGTACTGAGAAATAGAATACCCCTTTTCTTCGGAGTTGGTTCAGGAAGTGTCCAATTATTTTCATTAGTCAACATATTATTCGATAGAATTTCACCTTGATGAAAAGTTCTTTCCCTGAAAACACAACCAGCACAACTATCCAGGTGGTCTCTGGAAGCATCGGTTAGTCCATTATAAAAGATATCAAGGATTTCATTTTTCTTGAAAGGATGACCAGGCAAAGCATTAACTAATCAGAGAAGCCTCCCCCAAGCTTGTGGGAGACTCTCTTCTTCAATTTGCACAAATTATATATTTCCCTTAAAGCAGCTTGTTTCTTATGAGCGGGGAAATATTTAGTAGAGAAGTAATAAATCATATCCTAGGGACTACGCACACAACCAGGATCAAGAGAATTAAACCATGTTTTAGCATCACCCTTTAATGAGAACGGAAATAACTTAATGATATAATAATAGTGAGTTTTCTCATCATTAGTGAATAGGGTGGCTAATCATTTAATTTAGTAAGATGTGCCACAACAGTTTCAGATTCATAGCAGTAAAAAAGATCAGATTCAACCAAAGTAATTATCTCAGGGTCGACAGAAAAATCGTAATCCTTATCAGTAACAAAGATAGGTGAAGTAGCATAAGAAGGATCATATTTAATTCTAGCATTCAGAGATTTTTATTTCAGCTTAGCTAATAATCTCTTAAGATCACTTCTATCATTGCAAGCAAGAAAGTCTCTAGCAGTTTCTTCATCCATAACATAACCCTCAGGCATAATAGGCAATTCATATATAGGGGGAGAGTCTTCATCGTCACTTTAATCAATATTATCAGTTTCAATAATTTCATTCTCTCCAGCCCTAGCAAGTTGTTCATCAAGAAATTCACCAAGTGGCATAGTAGTATCAAGCATAGAAGTAGTTTCATCATAAGTATCATGCATAGCAGAAGTGGCATCATCAATCACATGTGACATATCAGAATTAATAGCAGAAGCAGGTTTAGGTGTCGCAAGCTTACTCGAAACAGAAGGTGAATCAAGTGCAGTGCTAGATGGCAGTTCCTTACCTCCCCTCCTAGTTGAGGGTAAAATCTCGGTTCTTTGATCTTTCATGTTCTTCATAGTGATAAATAGATATAAATGCCAAGTGACTCAAAGAATAGAGCTATGCTCCCCGGCAATGGCACCAGAAAATAGTATTGATAACCCACAAGTATAGGGGATCGCAACAGTTTTCGAGGGTAGAGTATTCAACCCAAATTTATTGATTCGACACAAGGGGAGCCAAAGAATATTTTCAAGTATTAGCAGCTGAATTGTCAATTCAACCACACCTAGATAACTTAATATCTGCAGCAAAGTATTAAGTAGCAAAGTAATATGATAGTAGTGGTAACGGTAGCAAAAGCAATTTTTGGGTTTTGTAGTGATTGTAAGAGTTGCAACGGAAAAGTAAATAAGCGAAGAACAATATGTGGAAAGCTCATAGGCATTAGATCGGTGATGGAGAATTAAGCCGGATGCGATTATTCATGCAACAGTTATAACATAGGGTGACACAGAACTAGCTCCAATTCATCAATATAATGTAGGCATGTATTACGAATATAGTCATACGTGCTTATGGGAAAGAACTTGCATGACATCTTTTGTCCTACCCTCCTGTGGCAGCGGGGGCCTATTGGAAACTAAGGGATATTGAGTCCTCCTTTTAATAGAGTACCGGACCAAAGCATTAACACATAGTGAATACATGAACTCCTCAAACTACGGTCATCACCGGGAGTGGTCCCGATTATTGTCACTTCGGGGTTGCCGGATCATAACACATAGTAGGTGACTATTGACTTGCAAGATAGGATCAAGAACTCACATATATTCGTGAAAACATAATAGGTTCAGATCTGAAATCATGGCTCTCGGGCCCTAGTGACAAGCATTAAGCATAACAAAGTCATAGCAACATCAATCTCAGAACATAGTTGATACTAGGGATCAAACCCTAACAAAACTAACTCGATTACATGATAAATCTCATCCAACCCATCACCGTCCAGCAAGCCTACGATGGAATTACTCACGCACGGCGGTGAGCATCATGAAATTGCTGATGGAGGAAGGTTGATGATGATGACGGCGACGGATTCCCCTCTCCGGAGCCCCGAACGGACTCCAGATCAACCCTCCCGAGAGAGTTTAGGGCTTGGCGGCGGCTCCGTATCATAAAACGTGATGAATCCTTCTCTCTGATTTTTTTCTCCCGGGACACGATTATATGGAGTTGGAGTTGAGGTCGGTGGAGCGTCAGGGGGCCCACGAGGCAGGGGGCGCGCCCAGGGGGGTGGGCGCGCCCCCACCGTCACGGACAGGGTGTGGGCCCCCTGACGTGGATTCTTCTTAAAGTATTTTTATATATTGCAAAAATAATCTGCGTGAAGTTTCAGGTCATTCCGAGAACTTTTGTTTCTGCACAAAAATAACACCATGACAATTCTGCTGAGAACAGCGTCTTTCCAGGTTAGTTCCATTCAAATCATGCAAGTTAGAGTCGAAAACAAGGGAAAAAGTTTTCGGAAAAGTAGATACGATGGAGACGTATCAGTGCTGCAGCATGGCCACAGGGGCAGAGGTCGAGGCCGTCCCTCCGGGCGGCATCTTCATGACCGGAGGATGGGGCGAGGTTACCCGCGCCTGCCGCGCGGACGGGGCCCTCGCCATCCACTTCAAGTATGATGGTGCTTCCACGCTATTCTTCAAGGTCTTCGACGTGGAAGGCCGACGGCTGGAGTGCTGCCCTAGAGGGAGCAGCCCGTGTGGCGCGACCACGGGCGTTGATCTTGCCCCCGGCCTCGTCGACGGCTCCTCCAGCAACAGCGATGACTCCTGGGGATCTAGCGACTCTCCCGATCCCAGCGAGTCCCTGAAGTCCAGCAACGACAGCAACGTGCCCCCGAGCTCTCACCGTGCCCGGAGTGCGGCAACGGCATCCGCTCGACATTGATGATGATCTGGATGGGGCTGGTGTCGGCCTCACGTGGACCACTGTTGATGATGGCGTCGACGGTGATGCCCATGGCCTGGGCTCCTTTAGGTTTTTCTTCTTTTGTTCCCTACGAGGATTGAGACAAACACCGCGGGGACATGTAAAAAATCTTGTAATGCTTCTGCTTTGAAGTTTATTATTCCTAGTATGAGCTTGCAAAATGTGTGTCTTGCTCTGGCATTGCTGCTCCTTTTCGTTCTCGCGGTAGCTTCACGCTCTACGCCGGCAGGTCCCAGTCCCTAGGGAGGCTTCAGTCGTCGCTCGTATGCTAGGTCGCGATGCCGTGGTCAAGGCCAGGAGGTGAGCGGCCCGAGATCCGGTAAGAGCTCCCGATGCGCTATGCTCGGGAGGTCCCCTTTGGCGTGCAAGCATCTCCCTAGAGGCCGAAAAGGGATGTAGCGTTGCCGGAGTGAGATTATGGGAGTGGAAAACATCGGACGGAAAGATTCACGCCGAGAAGCACGAGTGCATTATCTTTTGGCAAGCCAGAGGTGATTCCTTCGCAAAGCGCTTGGCAGTATCTTGGCGGCGATGCTTTCAGGTAAGGCTCATGCCGGCCTCCCCTTCCCTCGCTCATCTGAGTGCTCTACATCCTCGGGTCTCGACCCTCGAGCGGGGCTCAGCTGCCACTGGTATGCCAGGTCGTGATGTCGTGGTCAAGGCCAGGGGGGAGAGATAGAGAGTCAGTAGGAGCTCCTGAGTCACGATGCTCGGGAGCCCCCCTTTAACGTGCAAGCGAATTGCATGAAAAAATGGATGGCCGACAGGGCCGCCTGCAGCCAAACTTGGGGCTCCTGTGGGTTAGTCCAAGAAGGGAGCATAACTTGTAAGCACGCTTGCTGTCCTACCGCTGATCTTTCCACCAGAAGATGAAGGCACTAAGGATCTGGTGAAGTGACGTGTGTAGGGAAGGCCGCGAGCTAGAGCTTGATCCCTCAGATTTGTCAGCGTTGCAGGGACGGACCCGTGCACAAGAGCCATTCCAGCATGTGCAGCCCCCGTTGCGGGATGAGCAAGAGGCCGATCAGCAGCACGGGAGGCCGCGAAGGGCGATAAGACATCAAGCAAGCAGGTGATAATCATAAAATAACTCATGGAAGGAGGTAAGAGAGTACTAAATAGATGCAAAGAACGATACATGCCACAGGGACAGACCCACGCGGCCTGGGGATGGTGCAGCCCGAGGGGCGCTCCCAGCTTGAACGACTAGAAGATGCAAAAAGGATACATGCCGCAGGGACAGGCCCATGCGATGTGGGGATAATGCAGCTAAAGAGGTGTTCAAGTAGCTGAAGATGCGTGCTGAAGAAGTAACTCCTCACGAGCCACCAGGGTCCTGAGCCTCGGGGGGCTCTGGAGGCCCAGGGGGCTTGCAAAGAACTGTCGCCGTCTCTGCCAGGACCACGTGGTGCTTAGTCTCCTAAGCCGCCATGACACTCCGCAGGTGGCACTGGAGTGCAACAGCCGCACTCGGCAAGCCAAAAGGCAGGCGAACATAGCTGTGAGTAGGGCCCTCGCACTGGCCGATACGGGACGGCCAGTACAGCCGCTGAGAGGCGACCCTATCGAGTCCTGGAATGTTGACGCAAATGCGTAGCTCACTGTCCTCGCTAGGACAAGGAGCCGCGTAGGTTGGCGAACGACGATCACCATGCATGGCTCTTGCCCCTTGAAGCTCCTCGGTTGCCTTGGTGATGAACTCCTGAGCACCTGGCATCACGAGCGTCGTGCCCTCGTGGGGGAAACGCGCACTAAAGCATGCCTCCACTTGGTGCCCGAGCGCCTCCCTCGTGACATTGCCTATGTCGGAGGCCCTCCAGAAGAGAGGCCCCGAGCCCAGCCTGTGGGGGGCGCCGGGCACGCCTCCCTATGCAAGGGAGGGAGGAGCCCCATCCATGGGCACAGGTCCTGAGGTGGTGCCACCGGACTCCCTGCTCCCCTGAGGCTCCTGGTGGGGCAGCCGCTTCTTCTTTTCTTGGGGATTCGAGCCTCGGGAGGGTAGATGGCTCCTTCGTCGTTGGTTTTCTCGACAGCTGCAGCCTGGAAGGCACGCTCGAGGGAGCACACTGCATCCTTCTCCTCGCAAGTGACTAAGATAAGTCGTAGCTCCCCGGCATCTTGAGGACGTTGTCACCATGATGAGTCACTACCATGAACTTGGACAGGATCGGGTACCGGAGGATGGCGTTGTATGGAAGACAGATCTGGGCGACATCGAGGTCGATGAGCTCTGTGCAGTAGTTGTCGCGCTGGCCGAAGGTGACACAGAGGCGGATCTGCCCTATTGGGGTGGTGGAGCCGTCGGTCACTCCTGAGAAGGGTTTGGTGGGCTGCAGCTGGTCATAGGGCACCTGGAGTCGGTCGAATGTTTCGATAGATAGGACATTGAGCCCCGCACCACCATCGATGAGGGTTTTGGTGATGAGGACGTTGCTAATGAAGGGTGAGCAGAGCATTGGGAGGGCGCCGACAGTTGTCATGCACTTGAGCTGGTCGGACGAGCCGAAGGTGATGGTGCACTAGGACCACCTGAGCGGACATGTAGCTTCGAGCTTGGGATGGGCCGCATTCACCTCGCGGGCGAACTGCTTGAAGATGCGATGAGAGGTTGGGGCCTGGGCGCCGCCCAAGATGCAGGCTATGGCATGAGGTTCCTGGAAGCCCCCATCACCCTCATCCTGGTGGTGGTCGTCATTCCGTCTTGGCGCTGGTGGCAGCGGAGGGAGGACAGCGTTGCCCTGAGGACGAACCTCACGAGGTTGATCCCTCCAGGCGCCCTCGCGAGGTTGGTCCTCCCAATGCTCCTCACGAGGCCTGTCGCACCACTCCCGGCGGCGGCCGCGGTTGTCCCAGCATCCTCCGCCTCGGCTTCCTCCGTGACCGTAGCCTCGATCATTGCGCTCGAGGCGGCGACCGAGGCCCCCGTCCCGGATGGCCCTGAGCTCCTGACAGTCGCTGGTGTTGTGGCTGTGCATGTTGTGGAAGACGCAGAAAGGATGGTTGCTCTTGGATGACTCCGGGTGGTCGCAGCTACGCTTCATCTCAGGTTCAGCCACGCGCACGGCCGCGCCCATGCACTTCACGTCCTTGGCCTTGGCTTTCTTGTCCTTCGGGTTGGTCTCTGGGAGCTCGAGGAGGGAGAGGTGTCCCTCCTCATCTCTCGTGCACTTGGTTGCCATGTTGAACATCTCCATAGCCATGCACAGGTCCTCATGTATGGCGAGCTCTTCCTTCATCTTGACGTCACGGACACCATCAGTGAATGTGGAGATGATGGCCTTGTCCGACACCTTGCGGATCTTGAGATGAACGATGTTGAAGCGCTGGATGTACTTCTGCAGGGTCTCCCCTGGCTGCTACTTGATGCGCCGCAGGTCACTCGCGGTAGGCGGGCGATCGCGAGTGCCCTGGATGTAGGCGACGAAACGCTCGCGCATCTCGCTCCAGGAGGAGATCGACCCCACAGGTAGGTTCAGGAGCCAATAACGTGCCCCATCCTTGAGGGCCATGGGGAACCAGTTTGCCATAACCTTCTCGTCGCCGTTGGCCGCCTCGATGCTCAGCTCATAGAGCGCAAGAACTCAGTAGGGTCGGGGGTGTAGTTGTAGCGTGGAGGCAGGTTAGGCTTGAACTTCCCTGGCCAGGCGACACTGCGTAGCTCTGGGGTGAAGGCGCGGCAGCACGCCGTGGTCACGGGTGCTCATCATGGGGGTGGAGCTTGATCTTGAGGCTCGCGCACCACCACGACAGGTGGCGCGTGGTCCTGACATGGCAGTGCTGGGAGCGCACGTCCCCCTACTTGCGGCCGCTGGACCACCTGGCAGCTTTCTTCTTCCCGTGCGAGCGCCCTGCGCGGTGGGTCACGCCTTGGGGCCTCACGCCTTGGCTCGATTATGGAATCTTGATGGGAAGGTGGAGGAGGCACTCCTTGGTCTACGTCACACGCAGCAGGCGGCTGGCGAGGCAGCGGGAGAGATGGTGCAGGAGAGCCCCCGGCTGCGCTGACGAGCTCGACGTTGCGGTCCAGCCAATCTTCATAGAGGTTGTCGACGGGGCGATAGTGCAGGAGCTCATGTGCCATGAGCAATGCGGTCTACATGTTCGCTGGGCCGTGACGAGCATGAGACGACGAACCGGCCGGGGTCAGCGACGGGGTGGCGGTACGCCCATCACGCCGCACAGAGGGGTGCAACGACGAAGCGTGCTACTCATGCCCCGCCGGGCCGGTGACGGCGTTGGCGGCGGGCGACAGGGAATGACGGGGAGGCCTGCCAGCAGGCGCCGTCTGGGCGACGCAAGTGGCGAGGGCGGCCCGACGGTCAGCACAAGCTCAACGGGCGTCTGCCATGGAAGCGATGGAGCGGTGATGAATCGGTCGGTGTAACAGAGGCTCTGACACACTCCTACATGGCATTCCAAATGTCGGATTCAGGGTTCCGCAGACCCTCGAGAGGTTCGAACGTTGGGTTGTATGCGAAAAACTCGTCCTCGCAACCTGCCTGCTCGCTAATCCCATGACCTAGCTCGATGAACCGAACGAACAAGAGACACGGCCGTTTACCCAGGTTCGGGCCACCTTGCGGTGTAAAACCCTACTCCTGCTTTGTGGTGGATTGGCCTCGAGGGGCTGAGGACGAACTAGTACAATGGTCGAATAGCCTCATGAGGTGAGGTGTTCTTGAGCTCGATGAGCTGGTGGGTGTGAGGATGAGCTGAGTGATCCGTCCCCCTCTATGGTGGTGGCTAAGTCCTATTTATAGTGGCCTTGGTCCTCTTCGCAAATGTAAGGCGGGAAGGGATCCCCCACAACGGCCAAATTTGAAGGGAGACAACTAGTACATGTTATCCTGACAAAAGCAGTCTTCGCCTGCAAAAGCTCCTAGCCGGGACGCCACGGTGGGCTCCACGATGACCTCTGTCCTGCCGGCTTGGCGGTCTTGGTCTTGTTGTACCGAAATGATGCGTCGGGACTCCACGCCTACGCTTGCCTCCTTAGCGCCAAAGAGGGAATTGATACATTGCGCCCATTGGCGCCCGCCTGGCCTTGGTCGTCATGGATCACCTCATACGAACCTCACGAGGTGCACCTTGCATTGATATCTCTGCTCCTCGGGAGCCATCCTGGGGAGGCCGCCCCCAGGGAGGTCTTGGTGTCGTCCACCTCGCGAGGGTCTTGGGTTGTTGTTTGCTGAAGCTAGGTCGTACTGGACCACCGACAAAGCCACGCTATGGGCCGCAAGTAGGCAAGTCTGGGTACCCCCGTTCCCAGGACACTGACAACATACCGAATACCTTTTCCTCACTCCTGTGCAATGACAAGTGAATAAACACTCATCGTGAGAATAACACATCTAGCATGGAAAATATTGGCCACCCCTCACCACCTTGCGAGTGGCACGAGAACACAAAAGAGAAATTTATTTTGAATATTAGAGATGGCACATACAAATTTGCTTAGAATGGCAAAATAATACCGCAAATAGGTAGGTATAGTGGAGTCATGTGTCAAAACTAGTTTAAAGGATTTTGGATGCACAAGTACTGATCATACTTAGTGCAAAATGAAGGCTAGCAAAAGATTGATAAGCGATCAACCAAGAAAGGAATAATCTCATAAGCGAGTATTAAGCATAATTATCACCGAATAATGCACCACAAGTAGGATGTAATTTCATTGCATGACTATTAACTTCCGTGCTTGCATAGGGAATCACAAACCTTAATACCAATATTCTTACTAAAGCATAATTAATCATCAACATGACTCACATATCACATCATCATATCTCAAAACTATTACAAGGAATCAAATTTATTTTGTCCAATGATCTTTATGAAAGTTTTTATTATATCCTTCTTGGATATCTATCACTTTGGGACTAATTTTCATGTGTTGCTTTTGATAAGCTCAAACAAATATAAATGAAGATCATGATCATAATATTTCTTTCTCTCAAATTAATTTAAGTGAAGAAAGAGAGAATTTCTTGAAAATTTTACTAACTCTCAAATAAATCTAAATGAAGAAATAGAGCATTTCTTCCAAGATATAAGTGAAGCACTAGAGCAAATCCATAGCTCATAAAAATTTAAGTGAAGCATAGAGAGCAATTCTAACAAGTCATGGCATAATTTTGACTTTCTCAAACAAGTGTGTCCAGCAAGGGATCAAGACTAAAAAAAGAAAGCAAAACAAGCAAAGACTCATATC
This sequence comes from Triticum urartu, assembly GCF_003073215.2. Taxonomy (NCBI): domain Eukaryota; kingdom Viridiplantae; phylum Streptophyta; class Magnoliopsida; order Poales; family Poaceae; genus Triticum; species Triticum urartu. The sequence goes on from NC_053026.1 coordinate 80,739,154, forward strand.
ATATAAGACGCTCCAAGCAAAACACATAGTATGTGACGAATAAAAATATAGCTTCGAGTAAAATACCGATGGTCGTTAGAAGAAAGAGGGGATGCCACTCGGGCATCCCCAAGCTTAGTTGCTGTGGCACCCCCGCTTAGAGAAACCGGAACGCCCTGTATTCCAGCCTAGAGATCGAGGAGAAGTCTCGGGAATATGACACTGCTTAACATAGAACAAATCAGCTCTTATTACAAGAATACTAATATAGGGGTCTGATGTTACAAAGAAGCACATCAGCACGGCGACACTACGCCTGCGATACTACACTTGCTCTATGCTAGCAGCGGAACATCTCGTAGCAGCGGAATACTTCTAGTAGCGGAACAATGACGAAGGTGGTGAAGTCCACTCCACAGGGACTCTGGCTGGGACATAATCTAGCTCGCACGCACGGTAACCTCGACAAGCAATCAATCAATCAAGGCATCACCTGCAATCTGGCATGACACGCTAGGTTAGTACATTGAATGTACTTGCAAGGTCACAACAACTAAAAGCATCAAGGCAAGACAATAATATAGCATTAGCAGGTTAATTAAATTAACATCTACCATGATATGAAAGCAACTACTCAACATGATATGAAACTTCTAAGATATTGATAAACCAACATCTTAATCTCAATGAACCATCTCACGCTTGGCTATCCGGCCAAGTAATATACCATCTCGATCACCTCCTGATCACATCACAAATTGAATGATCATCCTCGAGATCATCCCAACATCATTATCTGCATCCTGCCAAACTGTTATAGCTCACAATATCAACAACATATAAATCACCTATAAGTCATTCTGTCATGTGAGTGTTGATCGAACGGTGTGACCTAGTATGAACTTATGCCCATGACCGAGGACGCGGCTATCGATAGATTAAACACACACACTCTGCAGAGGTAGCACACTTTACCCACACCACAGAACCCATGGCCTCGCACTCCCATTCGGGTGGACAAACGACGTTCCGATAAAACCGACCTACTGCCATGACATCTCCCAGCTACTCCGACCAACACCCTCCTAGGGTGCAGTCCTAGGTCGCCCCGTGCCTACCAAAGGCATCAACGACCACCATCGTGGCAAAACAAAAACGGTCCCAAATGGGGACAAGAGCGCTCAAACCAACATGGGCACACAAGGTTATGTCTGCTTACTGGGCCAGGGTAACGCACGCCCATAACCTTCCCTCGTTGAAGGCACCGGCGAGAGACATGACAATAGACCACATTAGGGCCTTCCCATAAAAGGCAAATGTGGTTGCACTGGAAAAAAGCACGGTTCGGTGGCACCTGACCAACTTAATGACGGAATTTATCCCCAAAGATATATCTTACGAGAACTGATACTCCGATGTCATATATCCACCTGTAATCCAAGTCATAGAAATATCCAACTACTAATCAAAAGCATAATATCATCCTACCAAAATACTCCGAGGATAGCATAACACTACTATCATGATAAATCCAAGAACAATAATATTACTACTCCATAACATCAACTAGCATCATCAATAATAGCCACTAATAATCCAAAGGCAACGTGGAATCCAAAGTAATACTCCAAAGCATATATCAAATACCATCATGAAAATAATCAAAATAGCCACTAAGAATCCAAAGGCAACATGTCATCCGCATAAGCTGCAAAATAATTATCCTAAAACTCCAAGCAACATCATGGCAATAACAAGATCAAAATAATACTCTGAGAAATTCCATGAACAAATCACAAGTGGCTAAAACAATATTTTAAATAAGTTCAAATAATTTAAACCATGTCGCTGCATTGCAACCATGCAAATGGAGGATGTGGCTAGCGTCGGGTGGAAGGATTCACCGGGAAGAAGTGCGAGAAACTCGCGGAAAAAGTTCTCTCTCGGAGGGGCTGATTTAGTGCAAGGGGAAAATGGTCATTTTTAGAATGTAAAAACGTGGTGAAAATGATACCAACAGAAGAGGCTCAACGAGACGAAGAAGTGGGCTTTGGAATCACCTCATTTGGAGTTGTGGTTGAAAAGTTATAAGGGTTTTTCTGCAGGGGACCTATTTGTAATAAAATCATCACAAACAGGCCCATAAGAGGAAAAACAGAACGCGCCTTTGGCGGAATACGCTTTCCAACTGAGAAAACGTAAACCGGGAGGAAACATACCCAATGTACGCTTTCGAAAAGGGAAGACGTATCCAGTGGAATACGCTTCCACTTATCCTAATCAGCAGAGGCAGGGCCGGGCGCTGACTCACTGCCAGGTGGGGCCCGCTGCTGACATCTCCCTCTCCCGCTCCTCCTTCTTCTTCCCCGACACGCGCCCGCAAAACAGAGGAGGCCGCCGGTGTGGGGGCTCGTCCGGCCGGCTCCGGTTGTCCCCCGCCGCGCTCGACCGATGGGCGGGCTAAGCAGGGTGAGCCGCACCCGACGGTGGAGGTCTCGGACTCTGGGGTTGACCGAGGTTAGTGGGAGCTGGGTCATGGCGGACGGGGTCTTCGGGCTCCGGTGAACTTGTGGCCAGAGGCTACCGGAGACAGGAGGGGAGTGCTGGGTGGCTCTAGGGTACTAGGGGATGGCCATGGTAATGGAGGAAGTGAGGGAGGGGCTCGGGCTCGCTCGAATTTGAGCAGAGGCCATCGGCGGCCGAGGTGTCCATTGAAGGGCTCGGGAGCTCTTGGAGCTCATGGGGGTGGCTAGGCGGGGCTCTAGGAGTGAGGGAGGGCTGCTTGTGTGCTCGGAGGCCGCGGGGTTAGCCTATAAATAGGCGGGGGAGGAGCTGCCGCACTAGCGTTGGCGCGGACATGTGGCCGTTGCTGCGGACGCGTGGGCGGACGATCTTGCTCGCCGGAAGGCGACGGGAGGGGGCAGAGGGCAGGCCCACGGGGCGGAGGAGGCCAAGAGGCACGGGGAGGAAGCGGCCGAGACGAAGACAGAGCCAAAGGGCCACTGTTTGTCCGTGGCACGTGGCGTCTAGCTCCGGCGAGGAGGCTTCGAGAGGGAGCAAGGACACGAGAGCGATGACAGAGGAAGGGGGAGTCAGGTCGGCATGCTCAGACGCACGGAAACCACTGATACCGAGCTGGCCGGTGCGTCCCGACGCCCAGAGCGCGGCTGATAACCCACAAGTATAGGGGATCGCAACAGTTTTCAAGGGTAGATTATTTAACGCAAATTTATTGATTCGATACAAGGGGAGCCAAAGAATATTCTCAAGTATTAGCATCTCATTGAGTTGTCAATTCAACCACACCTGGATAAATTAATATCTGCAGCAAAGTATTTAGTAGCAAGGTAATATGATAGTAGTGGTAACGGTAGCAAAAGCAATATTTTTGGGTTTTGTAGTGATTGTAATAGTATCAACGGAAAAGTAAATGAGCGAAGAACAATATGTGGAAAGCTCGTAGGCATTGGATCAGTGATGGAGAAGTATGCTGGATGCGATTATGCATGCAACAGTTATAACATAGGGTGACACAGAACTAGCTCCGATTCATCAATATAATGTAGGCATGTATTCCGAATATAGTCATACGTGCTTATGGAAAAGAACTTGCATGACATCTTTTGTCCAACCCTCACGTGGCAGCGGGGTCCTATTGGAAACTAAGGGATATTAAGGCCTCCTTTTAATAAGGTACCGGACCAAAGCATTAACACATAGTGCATACATGAACTCCTCAAACTACGGTCATCACCCGGAGTGGTCCCGATTATTGTCACTTTGGGGTTGCCGGATCATAACACATAGTAGGTGACTATTGACTTGCAAGATAGGATCCAGAACTCACATATATTCGTGAAAAAATAATAGGTTCAGATCTGAAATCATGGCACTCGGGCCCTAGTGACAAGCATTAAGCATAACAAAGTCATAGCAACATCAATCTCAGAACATAGTGGATACTAGGGATCAAACCCTAACAAAACTAACTCGATTACATGATAAATCTCATCCAACCTATCACCGTCCAGCAAGCCTACGATGGAATTACTCATGCACGGCAATGAGCATCATGAAATTGGTGATGGAGGAAGGTTGATGATGACGATGCCGACGGATTCCCCTCTCGGGAGCCCCGAATGGACTCCAGATCAGCCCTCCCGAGAGAGTTTATGGCTTGGTGGCGGCTCCGTATCGTAAAACGCGATGAATCCTTCTCTCTGAATTTTTCTCCCCGAACATAATATATGGAGTTGGATTTGAGGTCGGTGGAGCATCAGGGGGCCCACGAGGCAGGGGGCGCGCCCCCCACCCTCATGGACAGGGTGTGGGTCCCCTGGCATGGATTCTTCTTCCGGTATTTTTTATATATTCCAAAAATAATCTCCATGAAGTTTCAGGTCATTCCGAGAACTTCTGTTTATGCACGAAAATAACACCATGGCAATTCTGCTGAAAACAGCGTCAGTCCAGGTTAGTTCCATTCAAATCATGCAAGTTAGAGTCCAAAACAAGGGCAAAAGTGTTTGGAAAAATCGATACGACGGAGATGTATCAACTCCTCCAAGCTTAAACCTTTGCTTGTTCTCAAGCAATTCAGTTGATAAACTGAAAGTGATAAAGAAAAACTTTTACAAACTCTGTTTGCTCTTGTTGTTCTAAATATGTAAAGCCAGCATTCAAGTTTTCAGCAAAGATTATGACTAACCATATTCACAATAACACTTAGTCTCATGTTTACTCATATCAATGGAATAATCAACTAGTGAGCAATAATAATAAATCTCGGATGACAACACTTTCTCAAAATAATCATAATATGATATAACAAGATGGTATCTCGCTAGCCCTTTCTGAGACCGCAAAACATAAGTGTAGAGCACCTTTAAAGATCAAGGACTGACTAAACATTGTAATTCATTGTAAAAGAGATCCAGTCAAGTCATACTCAATATAGATTAATAGTAATGCATGCAAATGATAGTGATGCTCTCCAACTGGTGCCTTTTTAATAAGAGGGTGATGACTCAACATAAAAGTAAATAGATAGGCCCTTCATAGAGGGAAGCAGGGATTTGTAGAGGTGCTAGGGCTCGGTTTTGAAATAGATAAGAATAATATTTTGAGTGGTATACTTTCATTGTGAACATAACAACTGAGAGATCTCGGTATCTTCCATGCTACACATATTATAGGTGGTTCCCAAGCAGAATGGTAAAGTTTATACTCCCCCACCACCAATGAGCATCAATCCATGGCTTGCCCGAAACAACGGGTGCATTCAACTAACAACAATACTGGGTGAGATTTGTTTGCAATTATTTTGATTTGATTTGCTTAAAGCATGGGACTGGGCATCCCGGTGACCAGCCCTATTCTCGTGAGTGAGGAGCGGAATCCACTCCTCTTGAGAATAACCCGCCTAGCATGGAGGATACAGACATCCCTAGTTGATATATGAGCTATTCGAGCATACAAACAGAATGTTTATTTGAAGGTTTATAGTTTGGCACATACAAATTTACTTGGAACGGCAGGTAGATACTGTATATAGGAAGGTATGGTGGACTCATATGGAATAACTTTTGGGGTTTATGGAGTTGGATGCACAAGCAGTATTTCCGCTTAGTACAAGTGAAGGCTAGAAAAAGATTGGGAAGTGACCAGCTAGAGAGCGACAACAGTCATGAACATGCATTAAAATTAATCAACACCCAATGCAAGCATGAGTAGGATATAATTCACCATGAATATAAATATCATGGAGGCTATGTTGATTTTGTTTCAACTACATGCGTGAACATGTGCCAAATCAAGCCACTCGAATCGTTCAAAGGAGGATATATACCACCCCATCATACCACATCACAACCATTTTAATAGCATGTTGGCACGGAAGATAAACCATTATAAACTCCTAGCTAATTAAGCATGGCATAAGCAACTATAATCCCTAATTGTCATTACAAACCTGTTTCATTAATAATAGGCTGAATCGGGAACGATGGACTAATCATATTTACAAAAACAAGAGAGGTCATGTTCATACCAGCTTTTCTCATCTCAATAAGTTCATCATATAATCATCATTATTGCCCTTCACTTGCACGACCGAATAGTGCGGAAATAATAATAGTGACGTGCATTGGACTAAGCTGGAATATGCAAGCATTCAATTCAAGGGAGAAGAAAAGTTAATATGGGCTCTTTATTAGATCAACAATAGTGCATATGAGAGCCACTCAACATTTTAATCAATGTCTTCTCCTCTCAACCCCCATAGAACAAGAAAGAAATAAACCTATTTAACCGGGAAAGCTCCCAACAAGCAAAAGAAGAACGAGAAATCTTTTTGAGTTTTCCTTTTTAATTACTACTACTACAGGCATGGAAAGTAAACTAGCGAAAAGCTAGAAATATTTTTTTTGCTTTTTCTTAAGGTTTTTCCAACACACAAGAAGAAAGCTTAAGAAGAAAATAAACTAGCATGGATGATACAATGAAAAAGTATGAGCACCGACAACTAGCATGAGTGTGTGACCATGAATGTAATGTCGGTGAGAAATACGTACTCCCCCAAGCTTAGGCTTTTGGCCTAAGTTGGTCTATTGCCACGGCTAGCCTAGCGGATATCCAAAGTTGTAACTGGGGTCGTACTGAGAAGGAGCCTCGGGTTGCCACTGGTTGGCAATCTCCTCCGGATCCCACTGGTAAACAGACTGTTGTGAAGGATCAAATTGTGGTTCCGGCTCTGGCTCTGTAGTTGATGTGGGGTTTCGGTAGGCATGAATGGCCTCCGGCGGAACAAGGTACTTGCCTGCAGATAAGTCAAACAAGGAAGGAGCTGGCAAAGTGATAGTTTCAGGGTGATTTTTATCAAAAATCAGCTTGTATTTAAGCATCTTTTCCTTATTCTTAACGATAAAATCATGTGCTACCATACTCTTATAGTCTAGAAAAATAGGAGGTAACAACTTTTCTTCTTTCTCATAATGTCTAATAGGTATGTTAAAATGTGCAGCGAGGCGCGAGGCGAAGATACCTCCCAAGATGGGGCCCTTAGTACGGTTATGATTTAACCGCTTTGCAACAATAGCGCCCATACTAAATGTGTCATCACGGAACAAGGCATGGCACAAAATAACAATATAAGGGGCACTAAGGTTGCCATAGTTTCCGCGAGCAATCAAGCATCTACTAGAAAATATTGCAAAGTAACGTAAATAGGAAAATGTATGCTAGTAATTCTTGCATTGGAAACCTTCCTAGTTTCCCCTACAGCAATCATATCAATAAACCCTTCCACATCACTATGATGTGGTTCTTCTATGCTGCCTGTAAATGGTATCTTACAGACCCGGCAAAAATCAAAAAGGCACATCACCTTATACTCATCATATAAATAGAAATCCACCGAAGGTGGGGACCTCCTAGCATGGAAATGAAAATTTTGCACAAAAATATTAGTGAGTAAGAGATACTATTCGCGTTGGTCGTGGAGGAAGTCGGTGAGGCCTGCATTCTCAGCCAACTCATAAAAATCATCATAAATCTCGGCAGCTCTCAAGAAATCATCACAAGTCCATTCACACGACCGAACTTCCACAGTGCGAGGGAGATTATATTTGGGCCTCTTATCCTCCTCACTTTCCTTATCCTTCGAGCTTTGGCTCGACGAGCCCCTAAAAAATCTCTTCATCTTTTTCTGAAAATTTCTGAAATTTTTAGCAACTTAAAAATAAAAGCGAACCAAACTCAACAAAATTGATAGCAACTACTCCTACAAGTCCCTAGAGGCCATATCATGCATTAGAACTACTTGGGACCATCTAAATTTGACATGCATGCTCAAGAACAGGGTCACCTAGGCAGAAAAAATTTGCAATAAAAACAGCACTAGAATAAAAACTAATTGGACCATTGGAGGAGTCACATACCAAAGAACAATCCCCCAAAGCAGTTTTGTGAATGGAGCTTTGAGCTAGGAGATCGAAAATGGCAGCAAGATGAGCTAGAACTCATTCTTGAGCTAGATGGTGAATTTTTTGGGAGAAAGAAGGAGAGTGTGGTGGCTGGAATAAGTGGAGGGGAGCCACCATGGGCCCACGAGGAAGGGGGGGGCGCCCAGGGGGGCGGGTGAGGGAGTCCTGGACTAAGGGGTCCTCCGACGTCTGGCCTGTTATCTATGGACCAGACTGATGGGCTGTGAAGACATGAAGCCTGAAGACTGCACCGTGTCTGGATTGGACTCAACTTGGCGTGGAAGGCAAGCTTGGTGACCGAAGATTCCTTCTTATGTAACCGACTCCATGTAAACAATAGATCCCCTCGGTGTCTATATAAACCGAAGGGGGTAGTCCGGAAAGGGCAACACACATATACTCATTACCATACCCACATAGGCTAGGCTTCTAGGGTTTAGCCATTATGATCTCGTGGTAGATCAACTCCTGTGATACTCATATTCATCAAGATCAATCAAGCAGGAAGTAGGGTATTACCTCCATAGAGAGGGCTCAAACCTGGGTAAACATCGTGTCCCCCGTCTCCTGTTACCATCGATCCTAGACGCACAGTTCGGGACACCCTACCCGAGATCCGCCAGTTTTGACACCAACATTGGTGCTTTCATTGAGAGTTCCACTATGCCATCGACAAAAGGTTCGATGACCCCTTCGATCGTCAATAATGACGCTGTCCAAGGAGGAACCTTCCTCCCTGGATGGTCTTTGTATTCGGCGGCTTCGTACTGCGGGCCAACTCGCTTGATCATCTGGAGCAGATCGACAGCTACGCCATTGGCCATCAGGTCAGATTCGGAAGCTTGAATTACATTGTGGACATCCATGGAGATTTGATCTTCAACGGATTCGAGACCACGGCAACCGCTCCCCATTGCCTCGATGAACATGGCTTAAACCTGTCATCGGGCCACACCCAGGAGATAGCTCATGTACCAGCTCTGGCTCTAAATCCAGAGCAGATCAAGTCGCCCGAAGATGGGAAGCTTGACTCCATCACAGGGGCTACCGATTCCGCTGCGTTGGAGCCGCACGCAGATCCCACTTCCTATGGTATCCGCATCAACGGAACCCCGGACTCGCCTCTGACGTCGAACTCCGAACCCTGTGAGCCTGCATATAGTAAACTCGATTGGTTATCGATCTTCAAGTTCAGCGCCACAAATGTCTTCCAACACGTACCCATGGGTGACATACTAAACTCGCTAAAAAACCTATCCCTGGCAAACGACCCATCGCCGAACTATGTTCAGTTCGAACTTTCAGCGGATGATGGAGAATCTTGTTTCCCACCCGCCACCCAGCTTGTAGTCACTGTTGAAGACCTAACCAACACTCCCGACCCCTGCCCCGAAGACATCGACGGTTTGGGCGATGATGAGGGGCAAGGCCAGAGCTTATTACCCGTTCGACACGGGAAGACCACTTCCTGGTATGACATGTGTATGAAAGACACACCTTACGGCGCTCTCGAGGATGACAAGAAGGATCCGGTCGAGAATAAACCACCTGGTACACAGCCCGGACACCTGTGCCCTAGGTCAGATCGCCCAAGAGAAAACACTGCCAACGCTAGAGAAGATGATACTCCAGACAACAAAGACCCTATTGAGGTAGCATCCGAGCAGGAGGAACAGGAAGGCGGGCAAGCGAGCGCCGACGAACAGACCAAATATGGGGACTCGGAGGACAGCAATTATCTCCCACTCTCTGAGGAAGAGGAGACCATCGGCAACGAGGATTTTTTCATGCCAAAGGAACCTCTCCAGCAGGAGCGCTTTAAACGCCGGCTTATAGCCACTACAAGGACCCTAAGAAAGAAGCATCTGTAGCTTCAAGCAAGCCAATATTTGCTCAATGATAGATGGACCGAGGTCTTGGCTGCCAAAAATATGGCCTTAGCAACCCAGTCAAAAGCCACCCCAAGAATAGGTGGCTTCCTAAATACGATGGCAGGGCGATGGAACCCATACCACCATCGAACAGTACAGCGGTCCGACCACAGTTCGGTCCAGACAAAGCAGCAACCAAAGCAGGATGCACAAGATCGACGTGCAGATCGCGAAGATATACCTCGACCGACGATGATGGTCGCCTATTCGGACGCTATAAAGTCGTTCAGGCCCGGTCCGAGCACCACAAACGGAGCCCACCAGAGGTGCTTCATAGTGTGGCCCAACATAGAGGAGCCGCACACCCTCTCTGCTTTACTAACAAAGTAATGGAGCATGAATTTCCAGACGGGTTTAAACCCATTAACATCGAATTATATGATGGAACAACAGATCCCACGGTATGGATCGAGGATTACCTCCTCCATATTCACATGGCCCGCGGAGACGACCTCCACGCCATTAAATACTTACCCCTCAAGCTCAAAGGGCCAGCTCGGTTTTGGCTAAACAGTTTGCCAGAAAACTCTGTAGGCAATTGGGAAGATCTGGAAGACACCTTTCGAGACAACTTCCAGGGAACATATGTCCGGCCGTTACACGCCGATGACTTGAGTCACATCGTCCAGGAGCCCGACGAGTCAGCCAAGGAGCTCTGGACCAGGTTCTTAGTTAAAAAGAACCAAATCGTCGACTATCCAGACGAAGAAGCCCTTGCGGCCTTCAGGCATAGCGTCCGGGATGAATGGCTAGTGCGTAACCTCAGCCAAGAAGGACCCAAATCCATGGCAGCTCTAACCGCTCTAATGACCCGCTTCTGCGCGGGAGAAGACAACTGGCTTGCTCGTAAAAGCAACGACGCCAGCGGCGCGGGCACTTCTGAAATACGAGATGGCAACGGCAAGCCACGATGAACCAAACACAACAGTCATAGTAATACACGCGAAACAGCGGTGAACGCCGGATTTCACAATCCGAAGCCCGGTCAACAGAAGAAGCCACTAAAGGCGAAACAGAATGGACCATCCAGCCTTGACAGGATATTGGACCGACCTTGTCAGATTCACGGTCACCCTGATAGGCCAGCTAATCATACCAATCAAAACTGACGGGTCTTCGAGCAGGCAGGCAAGCTTAACGCTGAACACAAGGGAAGGAGGCCACTGATACGTTTTCGTCGTATCTGTAAATTTTGATTGTTCCACGCCAATATTATTCAACTTTCATGTACTTTTGGCAACTTTTTATACTATTTCTGGGATTAACATATTGATCCGGTGCCCAGTGTCAGTTCCTGTTTGTTGCGTGTTTTTTGTTTCACAGAATATCCATATCAAACGGAGTCCAAACGGAATAAAAACGTACGGAGATTTTTTTGGAATATATGTGATTTTTGGGAAGTGAAATCAATGCGAGACGATGCTCGAGGGGCCGACGAGGTAGGGGGGCGCGCCCCTGACCCTCGTGGTCACCCCGTAGGGCGGTTGATGCGCTTCTTTCGCCGCAAGAAAGCTAATATCCGGATAGAGATCGTGTTCAAATTTCAGCCCAATCGGAGTTACGGATCTCCGGGAATATAATAAACGGTGAAAGGGTAGAATCTGAGAACGCAGAAACAGAGAGAGACAGATAGACAGATCCAATCTCGGAGGGGCTCTCGCCCCTCCCACGCCATGGAGGCCAAGGACCAGAGGGGAAACCCTTCTCCCATCTAGGGAGGAGGTCAAGGAAGAAGAAGAAGAAGGGGGCCCTCTCCCCCTTGCTTCCGGTGGCGCCAGAGTGCCACCGGGGGCCATCATCATCACCGTCATCTTCACCAACAACTTCACCGCCTTCACCACCAACTCTTCCCCCCTCTATGCAGCGGTGTAACCTCTCTCTTACCCGCTGTAATCTCTACTTAAACATGGTGATCAACGCTATATATTATTTCCCTGTGATGTATGGCTATCCTATAATGTTTGAGTAGGTCCGTTTTGTCCTAATGGCTATTTGATGATCAAGATTGGTTTGAGTTACATGTTTTATTATTGGTGCTGTCCTATGGTGCTCTCCGTGTCACGCAAGCGTGAGGGATCCCCGTTGTAGGGTTTGCAATATGTTCATGATTTGCTTATGGTGGGTGGCGTGAGTGACAGAACCACAGACCCGAGTAAGTAGGTTGTTTGCGTATGGGATAAAAGGGACTTGATGCTTTAATGCTATGGTTGGGTTTTACCTTAATGAATCTTTAGTAGTTGCGGATGCTTGCTAGAGTTCCAATCATAAGTGCATATGATCCAAGTAGATAAAGTATGTTAGCTTATGCCTCTCCCTCAAATAAAATTGTAATAATGATTACCGGTCTAGTTATCGATTGCCTAGGGACAAATAACTTTCTCTTGACAACAAGCTCTCTAATAAAACTAATTTAGTTGTGTCTTTACCTAAACAGCCCCTACTTTTTATTTACGTAATCTTTATTATCTTGCAAACCTATCCGAAAACACCTACAAAGTACTTGTAGTTTCATACTTGTTGTAGGTAAAGCGAACATCAAGCGTGCGTAGAGTTGTATCGGTGGTCGATAGAACTTGAGGGAATATTTTTTCTACCTTTAGCTCCTCGTTGGGTTCGACACTCTTACTTATCGAAAACTACTGCGATCCCCTATACTTGTGGGTTATCAAGACCTTTTTTCTGGCGCCATTGCCGGGGAGTCATAGCGTGGGGTGAATATTCTCGTGTGTGCTTGTTTGCTTTATCACTAAGTAATTTTTATTTTTTGTTCTTAGTTGTTCTTTATCTTTAGTTATGGATATGGAACACGAAATTCCAAAAAAATTAGGTGTACTTTCTGCTCATGGAGATGGGGAACCTCCTAAAACCCTCGATGCTGGTTATGTGAAAGATATTATGTACTACTTTAATAATCCTGAGAAAACCCCATTTAATTATGTAATGGGAGTAACGTTGGATCAACGTGAATACTTTAGGGATTATCGCTTGACACAAAAAGGGAAACTATTATGGGATCAAATTCATATATTGAAGTGGTATGCTTGGCAATTATACGTGAGTTATGATTATACTTGTTGCTCTAGGATGAAGGCTCCACACCTTCCCTTTTCATGCAAATTCAATGATAATAAAACCTTAGCTTCTTATGCTAGTGGTATATATGATTACTATGATGTGGAACAAATAGAAGAATTTGTTTCTTTTATGGCTGCTTATGAAATTGAATCTATGTGTAAAGAGTTTGAAGATTTTGATGATGCTATTTATAGATCTGAAAATTTAGTTATCCTCAAATATTGCTATGAGAATTATGAATTCAATTCCAAAATTAATGCACTTATTGAGAAAGTCTCCGCTGTCCAAGAAGAGACTAATATTTTGTAGGAGTCTATGGAAGAAGAAATTGATGAAACTGTGAGCTCATTGGATGAAAAAGATGAGGAAGAGAGCGAAGAACAAAAGGAGGAAGAGCAGATTGATCACCCGTGCCCACCTTCTAATGAGAGTAACTCTTCAACTCATACATTGTTTAATTCCCCTTCGTGCTTACCGAAGGATGATTGCTATGATGACTATTATGATCCCTTGGATTCTTTTGAAATATCCCTTTTTGATGATGCTTGTGGCCAAGATGCCAATATGAATTATGCTTATGGAGATGAACTTGCTATAGTTCCTTATGTTAAACATGAAATTGTGCTATTGCATCCACGCATGATAGTCATATTATCTTTTTGAATTCTCCAAACTACACTATATCGGAGAAGTTTGCACTTATTAAGGATTATATTGATGGGTTGCCTTATACCGTTGCACATGTTGATTTTGTTGAATATAATATGCATGTGCTTGCTGCTCCTACTTGCAATTATTATGAGAGAGGAACTATATCTCCACCTCTCTATGTTTCCAATACAATAAAATTGCAAGAAACTGTTTATACTATGCATTGGCCTTTACTATGTGTGCATGAATTGTTCTTTTATGACATGCCGATGCATAGGAAGAGAGTTAGACTTCGTCATTTCATTATATATGTTACTTTGTGCTCACGAGTAAATTACAAATCATTGTTAAATAAAATTGGCTTTGATATACCTTGGGATCCAGGTGGATTCATTACTTGAGCACTATATGCCTAGCTTAATGGCTTTAAAGAAAGCGCTGCCAGGGAGACATCCCGGAAGTTTTAGAGAGTCATTTATTTCTGTTATGTGCTTTTATAAAGTTTAGAAATAAAAATAATGTGCCAAGGTTTGCCTTTAGGATGTTTACATTTGCTTGATGGTTTGTATGGTGCAGGACAGAAACTTTGGCTGTAGTGCGCGATTTTACATTTTTGCTGGAAAGTCAAATGGTTCTGATTCTTTTTGCACTGTCTTCCTATACAAATTGTTTATTGTTCCTAATTTTGGCAGAATTTTTCAAGTATCAGAAGTATGGTGAATGTTCAGATTATTACAGACTGTTCTGTTTTAGACAGATTCTGTTTTTCATGTATAGTTTGCTTGTTTTGATGAAACTATCAATTTATATTAGTGGATTAAGCCACGAAAAAGTTATATTACAGTAGACACAATGAAAAAACAAAATATGAATTGGTTTGCAACAGTACTTAGAGTAGTGATTTGCTTTATTATACTAACGGATCTTACCGAGTTTTCTGTTGAAGTTTTGTTTGGATGAAGTGTTCGATGATTGAGAAGGTTTCGATGTGAGAAGAAGGAAGAAAGGCAAGAGCTCAAGCTTGGGGATGCCCGAGGCACCCCAAGTAAATATTCAAGGAAACTCAAGCGTCTAAGCTTGGGGATGCTGGGAAGGCATCCCCTCTTTCTTCAAAAAATATTGGTATGTTTTCAGATTCGTTTCATTCATGTGATATGTGCAAATTTTGGAGCATCTTGTGCATTTAGTTTCCTTTTTTTCTTTTTGCTCCATGCTGGTATGAGATAGTCCTTGGTTGATTTATAGAATGCTCTTTGCACTTCACTTATATTCTTTGAGTATGGCTTTATAGAATGCTTCATGTGCTTCACTTATATCATTTGAAGTTTGGATTGCCTGTTTCTCTTCAAATAGACAACCGCCATTTGTAGAATGCTCTTTTGCTTCACTTATATTTGTTAGAGCATGGGCATATCTTTTGTAGAAGTAATTAAACTCTCTTGCTTCACTTATATCTATTTAGAGAGATGACAGAAACTGGTCATTCACATGGTTAGTCATAAAATCCTACATAAAACTTGTAGATCACTGAATATGATATGTTTGATTCCTTGCAATAGTTTTGTGATATAAAGATGGTGATATTAGAGTCATGCTAGTGGGTGGTTGTGAATTGTAGAAATAATTGTGTTGAGGTTTGTGATTCCCGTAGCATGCACGTATGGTGAACCGTTATGTAATGAAGTTGGATCATGATGTATTTATTGATTGTCTCCCTTATGAGTGGCGGTCGGGGACGAGCGATGGTCTTTTCCTACCAATCTATCCCCCTAGGAGCATGCATGTAGTACTTTGTTTTGATGACTAATAGACTTTTGCAATAAGTATATGAGTTCTTTATGACTAATGTTGAGTCCATGGATTATACGCACTCTCACCCTTCCACCATTGCTAGCCTCTCTAGTACCGCGCAACTTTCGCCGGTACCATAAACCCACCATATACCTTCCTCAAAACAGCCACCTTACCTACGTATCATGGCATTTCCATAGCCATTCCGAGATATATTGCCATGCAACTTCCATCATCATCATATAC
The DNA here is from genome assembly GCF_003073215.2 of Triticum urartu. NCBI lineage: Eukaryota > Viridiplantae > Streptophyta > Magnoliopsida > Poales > Poaceae > Triticum > Triticum urartu. Next base: position 80,754,809 of record NC_053026.1, read on the forward strand.
ATGACTTGAGCATTCATTGTCATATTGCTTTGCATGATCGTAAGATAGCTAGCATGATGTTTTCATGGCTTGTCCGTTTTTTGATGTCATTGCTATGCTAGATCATTGCACATCCCGGTACACCGCCAGAGGCATTCATATAGAGCCATATCTTTGTTCTAGATATCGAGTTGTAATATTGAGTTGTAAGTAAATAAAAGTGTGATGATCATCATTATTAGAACATTGTCCCATGTGAGGTTATCAAAATAAAAGTGGCCAAAGAAGCCCCACAAAAAAAGAGAGAGGCCAAAGAAGCCTAACAAAAAAAAAATGAGAGAAAAAGAGAGAAGGGGCAATGTTACTATCCTTCTACCACACTTGTGCTTCAAAGTAGCACCATGTTCTTCATATAGAGAGTCTATTGAGTTATCACTTTCATATACTAGAGGGAATTTTCATTATAGAACTTGTCTTGTATATTCCAACGATGGGCTTCCTCAAATGCCCTAGGTCTTCATGAGCAAGCAGGTTGGATGCACACCCACTTAATTTCAGTTTGAGCTTTCATATACTTATAGCTCTAGTGCATCCGTTGCATGGCAATCCCTACTCACTCACATTGATATCTATTGATGGGCATCTCCATAGCCCGTTGATATGCCTAGTTGATGTGAGACTATCTTCTCCTTTTTGTCTTCTCCACAACCACCATTCTATTCCACCTATAGTGCTATGTACATGGCTCACGCTCATGTATTGCGTGAAAGTTGAAAAGATTTGAGAACGCCAAAAGTATGAACCAATTGATTGGCTTGTCATTGGGGTTGTGCATGATGTGAGTATTTTGTGTGAAGAAGATGGAGCATAGCCAGACTATATGATTTTGTAGGGATAACTTTCTTTGGCCTTGTTATTTTGAAAAGACATGATTGCTTTATTAGTAGGCTTGAAGTAATATTGTTTTTATGTCAAATGATAGACTATTGCTTTGAATCACTCGTATCTTAATATTGATGCCATGATTATATATGTGATCAAGATTATACTAGGTAGCATTTCACATCAAAAATTATCTTTTTTATCATTTACCTACTCGAGGACGAGCAGGAATTAAGCTTGGGGATGCTGATACGTCTCCGTCGTATCTATAATTTTTGATTGTTCCATGCCAATATTATTCAACTTTCATATACTTTTGGCAACTTTTTATACCATTTTTCGGACTAACATATTGATCCAGTGCCCAGTGCCAGTTCCTGTTTGTTGCAGGTTTTTTTGTTCGCAGAATAACCATATCAAACGGATTCCAAACGGAATAAAAACGGACGGAGATTTTTTTGGAATATATGTGATTTTGGGAAGTGAAATCAACATGAGACGATGCTTGAGGGGCCAACGAGGTAGGGGGACGCGCCCCTGACCCTCGTGGCCACCCCGTAAGGCAGTTGATGCCCTTCGTTCGCCGCAAGAAAGAAAATATCCGGATAGAGATCGTGTTCAAATTTCAGCCCAATCGGAGTTACGGATCTCCGGGAATATAAGAAACGGTGAAAGGGTAGAATCTGAGAATGCGGAAACAGAGAGAGATAGAGAGACAGATCCAATCTCGGAGGGGCTCTTGCGCCTCCCACGCCATGGAGGCCAAGGACCAGAGGGGAAACCCTTCTCCCATCTAGGGAGGGGGTCAAGGAAGAAGAAGGAGAAGGGGGGCCTCTCCCCCTTGCTTCCGGTGGCGCCGGAGTGCCACCGGGGGCCATCATCATCACCGTCATCTTCACCAACAACTTCACCGCCTTCACCACAAACTCTTCCCCCCTCTATGCAGCGGTGTAACCTCTCTCTTACCCGCTGTAATCTCTACTTAAACATGGTGCTCAACGCTATATATTATTTCCCTATGATCTATGGCTATCCTATGATGTTTGAGTAGATCCGTTTTGTCCTAACCGCTATTTGATGATCAAGATTGGTTTGAGTTGCATGTTTTATTATTGGTGCTGTCCTATGGTGCTCTCCGTGTCGCGCAAGCGTGAGGGATCCCCGCTGTAGGGTTTGCAATATGTTCATGATTTGCTTATGGTTGGTGGCGTGAGTGACAGAAGCACAGACCCGAGTAAGTAGGTTGTTTGCGTATGCGATAAAGGGGACTTGATGCTTTAGTGCTATGGTTGGGTTTTACCTTAATGAATCTTTAGTAGTTGCGGATGTTTGCTAGAGTTCCAATCATAAGTGCATATGATCCAAGTAGAGAAAGTATGTTAGCTTATGCCTCTCCCTCAAATAAAATTGTAATAATGATTACTGGTCTAGTTATCGATTGCCTAGGGACAAATAACTTTCTCTTGACAATAAGCTCTCTACTAAAACTAATTTAGTTGTGTCTTTACCTAAATAGCCCCTACTTTTTATTTACGTAATCTTTATTATCTTGCAAACCTATCCAAAAACACCTACAAAGTACTTCTAGTTTCATACTTGTTCTAGGTAAAGCGAACATCAAGCGTGCGTAGAGTTGTATCGGTGGTCGATAAAACTTGAGGGAATATTTGTTCTACCTTTAGCTCCTCGTTTGGTTGGAATTACCGATTATTATCGGTTGACCCTAAGTTTTCACTTCTTCACTTGAATTGTGCTATTCTTGGAATGTCATTCTATTTTGTTTTGCTTGATGTTTTAATAAAATACTTAGATCTGAAAGTTTTTAAATAAGAAAGAGCCCCCAAACAGCTACCTATTTACATAACTACTCGCTTGATCTTCACTTATATCTTATTTTGGAGTAGCTTGTCATTCACTCTTGTGCTTAACTTTTATCCTATGAGTAAATTGTTGAATGAATTGAATATCATGAAGTTGAAATTATATGTTCATATCATGCCTAGTGGTAGCTTCACATCGGGTTTAGAAAGTGAAATCTTTTGAAGCTTGACAATCACAATATTGGTCATACAAGCAATTCATGAATGATTAGTAGAAGGAAGAGAACTTTCACATGCAAATACACTATCTTGGAAATCTTTTGTGATTGTGAGCCCCCATGAAAATATTATATGCCAAAATTGTTGACGTTGGACAAGGAAGACAACGTAATGATTTATGTTTGTTCATATTCACATAGAAGTAATATTGTCATAGATCCTTCAACATGTGGTGCTTGCCCCCCATCTTTGCTAGCCAAAATTTCTGCACCAAGTAGAGATACTAATTGCGCATCCAAAAACCCTTAAACCCAAATCTTATTCTCAAGAGTCCACCATACCTACCTAAGGTTTGAGTAAGATCCTTCAAATAAATGGTCATTGGTGCAATAAGGCAATAAAGATTGCTTCTAAAAGTGTTAGATCATTTAGTGTAAGAGAAAATTGAGCGCCGTATGAACTTGTGGTGGCAAAGAATAAAAGCGACAGACTGCATAATAAAGGTTGCTATCATAAGGGGCAATATAACGTGATGTTCTTTTGCACTAAAGGATTGAGCATGCAAACAAAAAGCGCATGGCAACCTCTGCTTCCCTCTGCGAACGGACAACCTTTTACTTTTATGTATTTACTTTCATGCAAAAGTCAAAAAATTTCTCTCTATTCCTTTTTATTTTTCTCTTTTGGGAAGCATCGTGTGCTGAGGAAAGATCTAGGCACATATATCCAGTTGGATATGAGTAGCATGAGTTATTATTTTTGTCATCACCCTTGAGGTGAATACGTTGGGAGGCCAAATTATAAGCTCCTATCTTTCTATGTATCTGGTTGAAACGTTTTTCTCATGTGTATCCGGTGAGCGTTAGCAATCATAGAAGACTATATGATGGTTGAGTATGTGGAGCTCTTACTTAGACTTTGTTGAATAAGTTGAATTGCAATTGTTTGGTGACTAAGAATGTAGGTTGTTGAGTTTTAAGAGAATTCATTGTTTAAACCTTAACATGTGAATTGGTTGCTACTTTGTCATGATGAGTTTTATGAGAAAGAGTTGTTGTTATGACGCTAGGAAAAGTGATTGAAATTATCATTGATCAAACATGTGCACTTTGCTAGCATTCACACTTCATAAGTTATTTCGTTTATCATTTACCTACTCGAGGACGAGTAGGAATTAAGCTTGGGATGCTGGTACGTCCCCAACGTATCTATAATTTATGAAGTATTCATGTTGTTATATTATCATTCTTGGATGTTTTACAATCATTTTATAGCAATTTTATATCATTTTTTGGGACTAACCTATAGACCCGGTGCCCAGTGCCAATTGTTGTTTTTTGCTTGTTTTTACATCGCAGGAAATCAATATCAAACGGAGTCCAAACACCGCGAAACTTTTTGTGGATTTTTTATGGACAAGAAGGATTCCAATGGGCCAGAGCAGCACCTGGGGGGTGCCCCGAGGGGGGCACAACCCACCAGGGTGCGCCCGGGACTCCAGGCGCGCCCATGTGGGTTGTGACCACCTCGGTAGCCTCCCGCACCCCCTCTTCGCCCTATAAATTGCCAAACATTCCAAAACCCTCGGGGTAGCCCTAGATCAGAAGTTTCGCCACCGCAAGCCTCTTTAGCCATGAGAAACCAATCTAGACCCTATTCCAGCACCCTGCCGGAGGGGGAATCATCACCGATGGCCATCTTCATCCCGGCGGCCACCATGATGAGGAGGGAGTAGTCCACCCTCGGGGCTAAGGGTTTGTACCACTATCTATGTGTTTAATCTCTCTCTCTCTCTCTTGTGTTCTTGATGGCACGATATTGATGTATCGGGGGCTTTGTTAATATAGTCGGATCATCTGGTGTTTTCCCCTCTCTGTCTTGTTGTGATGAATTAAGTTTTCCATTTGAGATTTCGTTTTATCGGATTGAATACTTTTATGGATTTGAGAGCACTTGATATATGTCTTTCATATGAATACCCGTGGTGGCAATGTGGTATTATTTTGATTCACTTGATATATGCTTTTGCACTCAACTCGCGGATTCCCGAGGTGACATTGGGGTAATCTATGCATAGGGGTTAATGCACGTTCTTGTCTTTGTTTCTCTGGTAGAAATCTTGTGGTACTCTTTGAGGTTCTTTGTGTTGGATTGAGTATTACGAATCTGAAATTATTTGGTGTTATTTTAGTACGAACTCTTGGATCGATTGATCGGAAAGAATAGCTACAAACAATTTCTTCTTATGTTCTCCACTATATAGGAACTTTGGACTGATTCTTCATCGCACGTTGAGGGATGGTTATATGATCCAATTATATTAGCATTGTTGAGAGATTGCAGTAGCGAAAGTACAGACCCTAGGACTTGTTTCTAAGCATTGCAACACCGTTTTTGTGCCCGTTTACGATGTCTACTACACAACCTTCTTCTTGTAGACGTTGTTGGCCTCCAAGTGCAGAGGTTTGTAGGACAGTAGCAAATTTCCCTCAAGTGGATGACCTAAGGTTTATCAATCTGTAGGAGGCATAGGATGAAGATGGTCCCTCTCAAGCAACCCTGCAACCAAATAACAAAGAGTCTCTTGTGTCCCCAACACACCCAATACAACGGTAAGTTGTATAGGTGCACTAGTTCGGCGAAGAGATGGTGATACAAGTGCAATATGGATAGAAGATAATAGTTTTTGTAATCTGAAAATATAAAAACAGCAAGGTAACTAATGGTAAAAGTGAGCATAAATGGTATTGCAATGATAGGAAAGAAGGCCTAGGGTTCATACTTTCACTAGTGTGAGTTCCCTCAACAATAATATCATAATTGGATCACATAACTATCCCTCAACAAGCAACAAAGAGTCACTCCAAAGTCACTAATAGCGGAGAACGAATGAAGAGATTATGGTAGGGTACGAAACCACCTCAAAGTTATTCTTTCCAATCAATCCGTTGGGCTATTCCTATAAGTATCACAAACAGCCCTAGAGTTCGTACTAGAATAACACCTTAAGACACAAATCAACCAAAACCCTAATGTCAGCTACATACTCCATTGTCACCTCAAGTATCCGTGGGTATGATTATCCGATATGCGTCACACAATCTCAGATTCATCTATTCAACCAACACAAAGGACCTCAAAGAGTGCCCCAAAGTTCTACCGGAGAATCACGATGAAAACATGTGCCAACCCCTATGCATAGGTTCATGGGCGGAACCCGCAAGTTGATCACCAAAACATACATCAAGTGAATCACGTGGTATCCCATTGTCAGCACAGATACGCACGGCAAGACATACATCAAGTGTTCTCAAATCTTTAAAGACTCAATCCGATAAGATAACTCCAAAGGGGAAACTCAATTCATTACAAGAGAGTAGAGGGGGAGGAGAAACATAAGATCCAACTATAATAGCAAAGCTCGTGATACATCAAGATCGTGCCAAATTAAGAACATAAGAGAGAGAGAGAGAACAAACACATAGCTACTGGTACATATCCTCAGCCCTGAGGGAGAACTACTCCCTCCTCATCATGGAGAGCGCCGGGATGATGAAGATGGCCACCGGAGAAGGATTCCCCCTCCGGCAGGTTGTCGGAACGGGTCTAGATTGGCTTTCGGTGGCTACGGAGGCTTCTGGCGGCGGAACTCCTGATCTATTGTGTGTTCTGGAAGTTTTAGGGTACGTACTAGGAAAAGGGCTATAGATGGAATTGACACTAATGGCGCACCAGACACGTGGTGCGCCATTAGTATATACTAATGGCGCACCATGTGTTGGTACGCCATTAGTGTCCAAATACTAATGGCGCACCACATCCGCGGGTGCGCCATTAGTAAATTTTTTTTTAATTTTTTCAAAACTACTAATGGCGCACCGTGGGAGTGGTGCGCCATTAGTGTCCAAATACTAATGGCGCACCACATCCGCGGGTGCGCCATTAGTAAATTTTTTTTAAATTTTTTTGTCAAAACTACTAATGGCGCACCATGGGAGTGGTGCGCCATTAGTAGTTGAACTAGTAATGGCGTACCATGCCACGGTGCGCCATTAGTAACTTGGCCACCACTTCCGCCGAATGCACCCCCCCTACCTGTGGATCACCTTTTTAGTTTCAAAAAAAATAAAAGAAAATGATGAAAATGTCAAAAAAATAAAAGAAAATAAGTTTCTCATGTGATATGTGGTCTAGTTGTTGGGAAAATTTGCAAATATGAATTTCGACTTCATTTGCAAAATCTCTCGAGAATTTGTAAAAATGGGCATAACTTTTGCATACTAACTCGGATGAAAAAGTTTTTTATATGAAAAATCATCTACTTGAAGAGTTACATCCGAATTTAACCGGGGGAACCCCGTTAAACATTTTCAAAATCCTCAAAAACCTAACAGAAAAAAGATACGGGCTTTTAAGATCTGGAGAGGCAAAAAAATTCAAAAAAAATCAAACTCACTAATGGAGCACCTGCCCATGGTGCGCCATTAGTATCTTCCCTCCTTCAAAATTTAAAATAAGTCAAAAAAATAAAAAAAAAGTTACTAATGGCGCACCTGCCCATGGTGCGCCATTAGTATCTTCCCGCCTTCAAAATTCAAAATAAGTCAAAAAAATAAAAAAAGGTTACTAATTGCACACCGGCCCATGGTGCGCCATTAGTATCTTCCCGCCTTCAAAATTCAAAATAAGTCAAAAAAATAAAAAAAAAGTTAGTAATGGCGCACCTGCCCATGGTGCGCCATTACTATGTCGTATATATGGCTGGGCGCACCTCCTCCACTCCACCTCTCCTCCACTCCATCTCCTCCTCTCCTCTCCTCCACTCCACCTCCTCCTCTCCGGCGACCTCCTCCTCCTCTCCGGCGACCTCCTCCTCCTCTCCGGCAACCTCCTCCTCCCTCCTTTCCTCCCTCCTCTCCGGTGAGCTCCTCCTCCCTCCTCTCCTCCCATTACCTCATGGTTTCTCCTTCCTCCTCTCCGATGCTTCGGTGAACTCCTCCCCGGCGACCTCCTCCTCCTCTCCGGCGATGTAGGCGAGCGCCTCTCCGGTGACCTCCTCCTCCTCCTCCTCCTCCTCCTCTCCGGCGAACTCCTCTCCGGCAAAAGAACGTACAAGATCCAAAAACAGGAACAAAATTTGAAATAATATCGTGCCAAAAAACGAGCAAAAAAAAAGTAGCAAAAAATAGGCAAAAAAATCACGATCAAGATCCAAATTCAAAATTCAAAAATAGCAATGGCACACGGTGGGGGTTAGATGGTGCGCCACTACTATTTTCCCGCCTTCAAAATTCAAAAATACTAATGGCGCACCGTGGCCTATACTAATGGTGCACCAGTGGCCTATACTAATGGCGCACTGTGGCCTATACTAATGGCGCACCAGTGGTGCACCATTAGTATACCAGATACTAATGGCGTGCTAGTAATGGCGCACCAGTGATGCGCCATTAGTAGGCAAAACTGGTGCGCCATTAGTAGGCCTTTTCCTAGTAGTGTATGGGTGCAGGAAGTACGTCGGTGGAGCTTCGGGGGCCCAACGAGGCAGGGGGGCGCGCCCCCACCCTCGTGGGTACCTCCCTTCTCTTCTGACGTGGGGTCCAAGTCCATCCGGTAGCTTTCCTTCTAAAAATAACTTCTTCAGTTGATTTTTCCGTTTCGACTCCGTTTGATATTCCTTTTCTTTGAAACACTGAAATATGCATAAAACAACAAATCTGGGCTGGGCCTCCGGTTAATAGGTTAGTCCCAAAAATAATATAAAAGTGGATAATAAAGCCCAATATTGCCCAAAACAGTAGATAACATAGCATGGAGCAATGAAAAATTATACATACGTTGGAGACATATCAGTTTACTATTGGTTACCTTGCTGTTTTTATAATTTTAGATTACAAAAACCAACATCTACTATCCATATTACACTTGTATCACCATCTCTTTGCCGAACTAGTGCACCTATACAATTTTCCATTGTATTGGGTGTGTTGGGGACACAAGAGACTTTTTATTTTTGGTTGCAGGGTCGTTTGGGAGAGACTATCTTTACCCTACACCTCCCACAGATTGATAAACCTTAGGTCATCCACTTGAGGGAAATCTGCTACTGTCCTACAAAAATATGCGCTTGGAGGCCCAACACGAGTCTACAAGAACAAGTCGTGTAGTAGACATCACCAGCCGACCAGACCCTGGGTAGGCATTGGCACGCCCTGCGATACTACCTCTTGAGCTTGCGTTGGTTTTTCCCTTGAAGAGGAAAGGGTGATGCAGCAAAGTAGAGTAAGTATTTCCCTCAGTTTGAGAACCAAGGTATCAATCTAGTAGGAGACAACACACAAGTCACCGAATATCTGCACAAACAATCAACAACTTGCACCCAACGCGATAAAGGGGTTGTCAATCCCTTCACGGTTATTTGCAAAAATGAGATCTGATAGAGATAGATAAACGGTAAAGTAAATATTTTTGGTTTATAGATCAGAAAGTAAAAGATTGCAAAGGAAGTAAATCGGAAACTAATATGATGGAAAATATACCCGGGGGCCATAGGTTTCACTAGAGGCTTCTCTCAAGATAGAAAATATTATGGTGGGAGAACAAATTAATGCCGAGCAATTGATAGAAAAGCGCATAGTTATCATGATATCTAAGGCAATGATCATGAATATAAGCATCATGTCCCTGTCACGTAGACCAACTCCTGCCTGCATCTACTACTATTACTCCATACATCGACCGACTCCTGCCTGCATCTAGAGTACTAAGTTCATAGAACAGAGTAACGCATTAAGTAAGATGACATGTTGTAGCAGGATAAACTCAAGCAATATGATGAAAGCCCCATCTTATTAACCTCGATGGCAACAATTCAATACATGTTTGTTCCCCTTCTGTCACTGGGATCAAGCACCGCAAGATTGAACCCCAAGCTAAGCACTTCTCCTGTTGCAAGAAAAACCAATCTAGTTGGCCAAACCAAATCAATCATTCGAAGAGACTTGCAAAGATATCAAATCGTGCATATCAAAATTCAGAGAAGATTGAAATAATATTCATAGATAAGCTGATCATAAATCCACAATTCATCGGATCTCGCCAAATACACCGCAAAAAGGTATAACATCGAATAGATCTCCAAGAACATCGAGGAGAACATGGTATTGAGAATCAAAGAGAGAGAAGAAGCCATCTAGCTACTAGCTATCGACCCGTAGGTCTGAGGTAAACTACTCACGCTTCATCGGAGAGGCAATGGTGTTGATGTAGAAGCCCTCCATGATTGAATCCCGCTCCGGCAGGACGTCAGAAAAGGCCCCTAGATGGGATCTCATGGGTACAGAAGGTTGTGGCGGTGGAAAAGTGTTTTCGTGGCTCTCCTCTTTGGTTTTGGAATATTTGAGAATATATAGGCAGAAGAAATATGTTGGTGAAGTCACGAGGGGCCCACAAGGGTGGGGGCGTGCCCTACCCCCTGGGCGCGCCCTCCATCCTCGTGGCTGCCTCGTGGCTTCCCTGACTTGCACTCCAAGTCCTCTGAATGTCTTTTGGTCCAAGAAAAATCATCCCAAAGGTAACATTCCATTTGGACTCTGTTTGGTATTCCTTTTATACGAAACTCTAAAACAAGGAAAAAATAGAAACTGACACTGGGCTCTAGATTAATAGGTTAGTCCCAAAAATAATGTAAAATAGCATATTAATGCATATAAAACATCCAAACCAGATAATATAATAGGATGGAACAATCAAAAACTATAGATACGTTGGAAACGTATCAAGCATCCCCAAGCTTAATTCCTGCTTGTCCTCGAGTAGGTAAATGATAAAAACAGAATTTTTTATGTGGAATTCTAGCTAACATCTTTATCCATGTACTTTCTTGTATTGTGGCATGAATGTTCAGATCTGTATGATTCAAACCAAAAGTTTAATATTGACATAAAAACAATAATACTTCAAGCATACTAACAAGGCAATTATGTCTTCTCAAAATAACATGGCAAAAGAAAGCTTATCCCTACAAAATCATATAGTCTGGCTATACTCCATCTTCATCACACAAAATATTCAAATCATGGACAACCCCGATAACAAGCTAAGCAATTGTTTCATACTTTTTAGGTTCTCAAACTTTTTCAACTTTCACATAATACATGAGCATGAGCCATGGATATAGCACTATTAGCGGAATAGACGGTGGTTGTGGAGAAGACAAAAAGAAGGAGATAGTCTCACAATAACTAGGCGTATCAATGGGCTATGGAGATGCCCATTAATATATTTCAATATGAGTGAGTAGGGATTGCCATGCAACAGATGCACTAGAGCTATAAGTTTATGAATGCTCAAAAGGAAACTAAGTGGGTGTGCATCCAACTTGCTTGCTCACGAAGACCTAGGGCAATTTGAGGAAGTCCATCATTGAAATATACAAGCCAAGTTCTATAATGAAAAATTCCCACTAGTATATGAAAGTGACAATATAGGAGACTCTCTATCATGAAGATCATGGTGCTACTTTGAAGCACAAGTGTGGTAAAAGGATAGTAGCATTGCCCCTTCTCTCTTTTCTCTCATTTCTTATCTCAGCCTTCTCTCATTTTTTGGCCTCTTTTTTTATTCTCCGGAGTCTCATCCCGACTTGTGGGGGAATCATAGTCTCCATCATCCTTTCCTCACATGGGAAAATGCTCTAATAATGAAGATCATCACACTTTTATTTACTTACAACTCAAGAATTACAACTCGAAACTTAGAACAAAATATGACTCTATGTGAATGCCTCCGACGGTGTACCGGGATGTTCTTCATGATCATGCATAGCAATATGACAATGATGGAGCGTGTCATAATAAACGGAATGGTGGATAGTTGCATGGCAATATATCTCGGAATGGCTATGGAAATGCCATAATAGGTAGGTATGGTGGCTGTTTTGAGGAAGGTATATGGTGGGTTTATGGTACCGGCGGAAGTTGTGCGACACAAGAGAGGCTAGCAATGGTGGAAGGGTGAGAGTGCGTATAATCCATGGACTCAACATTAGTCATAAAGAACTCATACTTATTGCAAAAAATCTATTAGTTATCAAAATGAAGTACTACGTGCATGCTCCTAGGGGGATAGATTGGTAGGAAAATACCATCGCTCGTCCCCGACCGTCATTCATAAGGAAGACAATCAAAAAATATCTCATGCTCCAACTTCGTTACATAACGGTTCACCATACGTGCATGCTACGGGACTCACAAACCTTAACACAAGTATTTCTCAAATTCACAACTACTTACTAGCATGACTCTAATATCACCATCTTCGTATCTCGAAACAATCACAAGGAATCAAACTTCTCATAGTATTCAATGCATGAGGGAGTCCTGGATTTGGGGGTATCCGGACAGCCGGACTATATCTTTTGGCCGGACTGTTGGACTATGAAGATACAAGATTGAAGACTTCGTCCCATCTCCGGATGGGACTCTCCTTGGCGTGGAAGGCAAGCTAGAAAAAATACGAATATGTATATCTCCTCCTTTGTAACCGACCTTGTGTAACCCTAGCCCCCTCCGGTGTCTATATAAACCGGAGGTCTTTAGTCCGTAGGACAACATACAATCATACCATAGGCTAGCTTCTAGGGTTGAGCCTCTCTGATCTCGTGGTAGATCTACTCTTGTACTACTCATATTATCAAGAACAATCAAGCAAGACGTAGGGTTTTACCTCCATCAAGAGGGCCCGAACCTGGGTAAAACATCGTGTTCCCTGCCTCCTGTTACCATCCGCCTTAGACGCACAGTTTGGGACCCCCTACCCGAGATCCGCCGGTTTTGACACCGACATTGGTGTTTTCATTGGGAGTTCCACTATGTCATCGCCATAAGGAAGGATGCCTCCTCTCGTTGTTAAAAACAACATTACCGCCGGGGGAGCCCTGGCTATCGGCCAAACTCTCCAGCTAGGCAGTTTCATCATGACCGCCCGTTCGGCTGCTGCACCGACGATGACTTCTCGGGTCATTGGAAACAGCCTCCACGTCGGCTCGGAATTCGCTGAGCAGATGGATCCAATGGAGCTCTCCTCCCTAAACGAGCTCTTGGATCGCATCGCCGCCTTGGGAGTCGCTACAGACTATGATCGGATTGGGCTTAAACCCGATCTAAGGGAGATTTACTCTCCACCGGTCACCCATCGTATTGCGGTGGTGGAGGAACAATGGGGCGATTCTTCCTCTATCTTGAGGACTAACTATGTCCGGATTCCTGACCTCTCCGAGCTGGATACCCGTTTACGGGAGGACATCACCCAAGCTCTAAACTAGAGTCAGGCGGCGGGCCAGACTTATCGGGCAACATCCCAGAACCCCAACTTCCAAGATTGGAAACTCCTTGGCCCCTGGGTCTCAGATCGGGTAAGGGTTCAGACTCAAATCCACCCACCCACCCAAGCATAGATGATATCTCCCACATCAGGCAAGAACCCTAGGAAGCAGTACATCATTATTGGCCTAGATTCCTCCTTGTGATGAACAAGGTTAAGGACTGTTGCGAGGAAGACACAGTCTCATTTTTCTGCAATAATTGCACGGACAAGGGAATCCTTAACGCCATAAGTCGCCGTGACATATCACGCTTTGCTGACTTGGTGTCCATTGTACGAAAGTACTGTGCGATGGAAAGCGCCTGGAAAACCGAAACAAAGTTTTGGGATAATCTGGCTCCGAATACACACCCAGTCCGAAGCAAAAGGGTGCACTATCATAAGACACCCAAGTTAATGACAAAGAAGCAAAAACCCTCTACAGGGCGTGGAACCGTATTGGAGGGATGGCTCAACGGACCCTGCAAAATTCATAGTACAGTGGATACCATACCAACACACAGCCTTAGAGCATGTTGGGTACTCCGGCAGGTGGCCAAAAGTGGTGAGGATCTTCTCATGCCAGATACCACAGAGCACCATCCCGGGGATAACAATACGGTATTAACAGTCTTAGAGACCTTCGCATCAAATAATAGGCGCAAGCTAACACTCCCCAGCCTTGCCGAAATCTGCCATGTGGCAGCAGTAAATCCATGGAGTGACACGGCTATTATCTTCAATGCCAGTGACGAACCCAAAATCCGAACAGCCCGAGCGCCAGCCGCACTGGTCCTCAGTCCAATTGTGGACGGCTTTCAACTCACCAATGTACTCATGGACGGCGGCAGTGGATTAAACCTCATCTATGAGGAAACTCTTCAAACAATGGAAATAGACTGGAACCGCATTGAGCGAAGCAGCACAATCTTCAGAGGAATCATCCCCAGTCGGGAAGCACGTTGTGCTGGGAAAATCACACTAGATGTGGTATTCGGCACGCCAGAGAACTATAGGTCCGAAGAAATTACATTCCAAGTGGCCTCGTTCAGTAGCGGATACCACACCCTTTTAGGGCGGGAGGCGTTCACGATCTTCCTAGTGATACCCCATTACGGGTACATGGAGGTCAAAATGCCTGGGCCCAACGGAATCATCACTCTCGCTAGTGATCCGGACATAGCACTCTGCGCCGAAAACAAAACAGCCGCATTGTCCCTCGAGGCACTATCCGAAGCCTTGTGGCCGAGGAATTAACTGCGCTGCGCTCCAAAGTGGACAGGGACGACGTGATACTTTACAAGAGATCCAAGTCCACCTCTTTTAAACCAGTGGATGAAATAGTCAAATTCCAAGTCCACCCAACGGACTCTACAAAAATAGCCTCCATCGGGGCACAATTAAACCCCGCCGTGGACGCCGCACTACGAGAGTTCCTGCGTGAGAATTGGGCCATATTCGCCTCGCATCCCTCAGATATGCCGGGAATCCCACGCAGGCTGGCCGAACACAGCCTTAATATTCTAAAGGGATTCAAGCCGGTCAAGCAGACTATTCGGCATTTCTCTGAACCTAAGAGACAAGCTGAGAGGAACTAGCCAAGTTATTGGAGGCCGAATTTATTAGAGAAATAAAACACCCAGACTGGCTAGCAAACCTAGTGATGGTACCAAAGAAGGACAAATCCTGGCGCCTATTTGTCGATTTCAAGGACCTCAACAAGGCTTGCCCAAAGGATCCCTTCCCCCTCCCCCGCATCGATCAAATTATCGACGCTACCGCAAGACACGATTCATTGTGTTTCCTCGACGCATACTCCGGCTACCACCAAATCAAGATGGCGGAGTCCGACCAAGCCGCAACGGCATTTATCACACCATACGACCCCTTCTGTTTCAACACAATGCCTTTTGGGCTCAAAAATGTCGGCACAACATATCAGCGCATGATTCAGACATGTCTGGAGAAACAGATCGGCAAAACAGTAGAGGCATACATAGATGATGTGGTCATCAAAACCAAACACGTCGACACCCTAATAGACGACTTGAGGCTCACATTCGACAACCTCCGAACATACGACATCAAGCTCAATCTGGAAAAATGCGTCTTTGGTGTACCAGCCGGAAAGCTCCTGGGCTTCATTGTCTCAAGTAGAGGAATTGAAACAAATCCGGACAAAATCCGAGCTCTGTCACAATTGGATATCCCAACGGACCTCAAACAAATCCAGAAATTAACCGTAGGTCTGGCGGCTCTAAGCTGCTTTATCTCCCTCTTAGGAGAAAAGGCATTACCCCTTTATCGCCTCCTTCGGCGTACCGAACACTTCGAGTGGACGGATGCTGCCACAGCCGGATTAGAAGAAGATAAAAGCCATACTGGCAACCAACCCAATCGTGGCCGCTCCAAACATCGGCGAACCAATGCTGTTGTACATTGCGGCAACTCATCATGAGGTAAGCGCAGTGCTCGTCGTCGAACAAGAAACGGACGGACATAAATTCCCCCTTCAAAGGTCGGTATATTATGTATCCAGTGTCCTCACTCCATGCAAATCATGGTACCCACATTATCAAAAGATAGCCTATGCGGTATACATGGCATCCCGGAAGCTGCGACACTACTTTCAAGAGTGTTCAATTACAGTAGCCTCGGAGGTGCCACTCAATGACATTATAAACAACCGCAACGCCACAGGCCGGATTGCCAAATGGGCCATTGAGCTCCTCCCGTTCGACATAACATACACACCCCGGCGAGCCATCATTGTCGCCGAATGGACGGAAGCCAAACTCCCTAAAGAGTACGGCGCATACTCCAATTGGATCATGCACTTCGATGGCTCCAAAATGATGGCTGGTCTGGGGGCTGGCTTCGTCCTGACGTCCCCTACCAGAGATACAATTCAATACGTACTCCAGATATTGTATACAGACTCCAACAACGCAGCCGAATATGAAGCCCTCGTACATGGTCTTCGGATGGCAGTTTCCATGGGCATTCAACGCCTGGAGGTGCGTGGGGATTCGAACCTCGCAATATCCCAAATAAATGGAGACTTTGATGCCGAGGATCCGAAAATGGCGGCCTATCGCAACGCCGTCCAAAAGATGTCAGCTCGGTTCGAGGGGCTCGAATTTCACCATGTGGCTCGGGAAAACAATCAGGCGGCGGATATCCTCGCCCTCATCGGCGCAAAATGCGATGCGGTCCCCCCAACATCTTTTTGGACAGGTTGTTTAAGCCATCTGTGGTATGGGAAGGGGACACCGGTAACAATAGTCCGGACCCGGCCAAAATGCCCGATACCGCACACTCTGACATAATCGGAGGCTCTGCCACCGAAATAACACCTTCAGCCCATGTAATAATGGCCATCATCGCCCCATGGACAGAACCATTCCTGGCCTATCTAACTAGGCAGGAACTCCCCAAGGACCAAAATGAGGCACGCTACATAGTGCGGCGATCTAAAGACTACAGGGTCCACAAGGGAGAGCTTTATAAGAAAAGCACTACCGGAGTCCTTCAAAGGTGCATCTCCGAAGAGGAGGGGCGGAAGCTTTTGGCAGAAATTCACGCCGGACTCGGCGGCCACCACGCCGCAGCCCGGGCCCTTGTAAGCAAGGCCTTCCATACAGGTTTTTATTGGCCGACGGCCCGGGTAGACGCACAGGACTTGGTCCAACGCTGCGTCGGTTGCCAGCTTTTTGCAAACCAAAGCCACATGCCACCCACTGCCCTCCAAACAATCCCCATTACCTAGCCCTTCGCGGTCTGGGGGCTTGACATGGTTGGACCCCTTAAAGGGGGAACCCACAATAAAAAATACCTACTAGTCATGGTGGATAAATTCACCAAATGGATAGAAGCCAAACCTGTTAAAACGGTCGAATCCGGACCGGTGATAGACTTCATATCCGGGGTTGTACACCATTATGGCGTCCCCCACAACATCATCACTGACAACGACACGAACTTCACGGCTAACGAGGTAAAACTCTGGTGTAGCAACATGGGCATCAAGCTCGATTATGCTTCTGTCTATCACCCACAAACTAACGGCCAAGTTGAGCGAGCAAATGGTCTTATCATGAGCGGCATCAAACCCAGATTAGTGCGGTCCTTAATGGAATCTAACACGCACTGGGTAGAGGATCTCGACTCTGTACTCTAGGGGCTGCGGACCACGCCGAATCGTACTACCGGATACACACCCTTTTTTATGGTGTACGGCACAGAGGCAGTTCTACCCTGCGACATAATTCATGACTCACCTCGAGTGCGCATGTACGAAGAAAGAGAAGCCGAGCTCGATCGGCAGGACAGTATGGACACCCTGGAGGAGGAGCGCGACGTGGCAAAAGCCCGTTCCGCATTCTATCAGCAACAGGCTCGAAGATACCAAAGCAGAGAAGTACGGGCCAAAACTTATAATGTTGGCGAGCTAGTTCTGCGCCTGCTAAGAAGAAAAAGACCAAGCTCGAGCCCAAATGGGAAGTTCCCTTCATTATTGACCAAGTTCCGACCGGTGGAGCGTACCGTCTGCGGGATGCATCGAATAATCGACTTGAGCCGAACCCATGGAACGCAGCCAGGCTCCGAAGATTCTACGCCTAGCGCCGGACTCTATGTTCGTCTCCTTCCTCTGTCCATTTTTGCACATACATTATCTGTTTTTTCTCTCTTTCTTTCTTTTATTCTTTCTCAAGACCTTCAAGGGCCAACTTGTGCCTTGGTTGCACACTATTGACGCGCTAACCGCGCTCATTATACCTGGGGGCTTCTTACACAGAAGCTTAATTATTTATCTGGGCTTCATGGCCCGCAGATGTGTTATCCTTATGCATGTACCTTTTCTTCACCATTATATGCATCGATATGACTTAAGTTTTGGCCAAGCTGGGTTGCCTGGCTCTTGTATTTATGCCCTAAGTTCCCGTTAATTCGGCTAGGGCATAAGGGGAGCACCTCTGTGATTGTTACTGCCGGGTCAGCCGGATGTGTACCTCAGACTGGGTGAAGCTGAAAGCTAGCGTTCTTAAGGGAATATTCGATCGGTGAACAAAAGATGACTTTTTTATTTTCCATATGTTCCACCAGATGTTTTTTCCTCCGTCTCCTGTCGGAGTCCGGACATGCACTTTAGGGCATGCGTACCCAGGGAAAGGAACCCTTAACGGAACTATTCTCCCTGGAAGATGTTTCTTACTATCCATGTAATATAACATAACTAGTTGGGTACTTGTCTGTTCGAGCACTAATGACCCCTACGCCTGGTTTCCATGCATACCCCGGTTCTTATATAACTGAGCGGGTATTCGGATACACTCCGGACTATCGGGTCCCGAGGTTGAAGCGAAAAGGTCCGCCATGACAAATGATTTGTAATCCGGCTAGAAGGCATTATACATGTCAATTTAATTACATAGTCATGTAGACTGACTAAATTCCTCTTCTATACCATCCAACAGGCTGTCTAGCCTACAATCCTATTGGGAATACTTTGCGGCCAATTCTACTTGCCCATATAATAAGCTAACGGGGATCTCTTTCGCATTGGGCCCCACAGGTCAGCCTTGGTATACCGCGTCTTCACCATGGCCCAGGCTTCCCTAGCACCTTGACGGCAGGCCGATATCTTCCATAATCGGAAGCACCACCGTGCTCCCTTGAGCTTCTCCACAAGCTCTCCAATGCCTGCTGGCAGCGAGATGGATGGCCACAAGGCCTGGGCAATACTTTGCATCACCTGCCAAACTTGTTCGTGCAGTTGTGAGAGGTCGAGTAGAAGATCATCCGCAGACCCAGGCATCTCCTCCGCGGGACGACCCGTCAACATACCTGCAGACAAAACTCTGTCAGTCGGTTTCTTCGTTGTACTCTTCTAAGGGTTCGTTCAAGCACTTACTGAAAATGCCACGTCGAAGCCGCTTATTCTCCTTCACGGAGTGTGCAAGCTGGGCTCGAACATATTTCAGTTCCATGCTCAGCTTGGTATTGACATCTTGGAGGCTTGTTTTTCTCCAGCATGACCTTAGTCACCACGCGTTCGCCAGCCTTTAGCTGTCGTACGACATGCTGGTCCGCCGGATTCTCTCCGGAGTCATCCGCAATATCTATTGTTAGATCTGCAGCCATGCCGCACACTATATGGTACCCATCATTCTTTGAAACAAATGTTACTAGCTGGGGACCTTTCAGGTTCCTTCAATAAGGCAACGGTGGCCCGAAGTTGGGCCTTGCATTCCTCCAGCTCCCGTGACAGTTGAGTATTCTTCTCTGTAAGAACCTGCACAATAAATGATCCTTAAATCAGTTGTGCCAACTGTTTCAAGTCTCAGGGGCTACTAATATATATACTCATCAAATTTTCTTACCCGTACATCCTTTACATACTGGTCCGTAGCTCTGGCTAGACCATTTTGAGCAGCACAGATGTATGCATCTCCTGAGTTGAATGCATCAAACGCCTCTAGGGAGAAACAAGCGTCACGGAGTACGGTCTGGCGACGCCTATGATTCATGGCGCTCTCCACTTCAGAATTCGTAGAGGATATCTTATCTGCATCCTCTGTAGAAGGAGCATCCGATGTGTGCCTCGTGTTAGCTTCCACCTCCGTGTCTGGCCTGGATCCTGACTGGTAGAGGCGTGATCGGAAACCTCTCCGGATATTGTCCGGCGAGCGTTCTTCCTTCTAGGAAACACGGGTGTTATTATGATTTTAAAAACGACAACCACGGAGTGAGGTGTTGCATCATACCTCTGCGCCGGCGTCTCCGTCCGGACCGCCTTCCTTTTTAGCCTGTTCGACTTTCAAACCCCTTGTTGGCGAGTCGCCGCAGGCTCGGCATGGCGTCCCGAGGGCCTTCCCTATAAAACACCGTTTTTATACGGTAGGTGAAGTGCATAAAAGGAAATCCTTTTCAAAGATTGGGACTCCGGTCTCATTTACCTGCGAGGCTGGGACTAGGCTAGGGTAGTCGGCTATAATGGCCACCATGGCGTCATCACAGCTTAGCTAATAGAAAACCCTATCAATCAGCTCCACGAATATGTCCGGATCCTCTTTGAGGCCGAGGTCGAGGACCCGTTCGGGGTCCTCCGGTTGTGGAGGTGGGCTATTGATCTCTCCTACTACCTTACGCAGTTCCTGCGATGAAACTGCAAGGTAAATATTTATCACGAAAACAAGGGTAGGATGGAAGTAAAAAGAGCGGAAGCTCACCCAGCTTCGAGGGTTGTTCATGGAGAATCCGTCCCGCGGCTTGATGCGGAGGAACTCCTCTTCTTCCCCCTTATACAGATCGGATAGAACTTTTGCTAGAGCGGCAACTGAGTCCGGTCCCTTGCGCCTGCAGCGAGTGGCATCATCTTCCCCGTTGAAGTGCCACATGGGGTAGCCTCAATATTGAAGTGGTTGCACCCCCCCGCATAATGCATATTGCCATAACCTCGGTTATGGTCAGTCCTGATTTGGCCAACAACTTTATCCGGCCCATCAGGTAAAATACGTCTCTATCATCTTCCTCATGTGGGCTCCGTGGGCGCCAGCCTAGGCGTTTCTTCAAAGGAGCATTGTTGAACTCAGGAAGACCAATCCGGATAGGATCCGGGAGAGGAACATCCTCCATATAAAACCACTCTGAATGACAGTCCTCGGGCGTCTTCTTCGGGGTACCGGATAGGTATCCGGTCCCGGTGATGCGCCATACTTCGGTTGCGCCCACTTGATATATTGATCCCCTCTGTGTACGGGGCACAAGGCAGAACAACTTCTTCCACAACGCGAAATGAGCTTCGCAACCCAGAAACAGCTCGCAAAGGGCTATGTAACCAGCGATGTGCAATATGGAGGCAGGGGTGAGGTTGTGCAACTGGAGGCCGTAGAACTCCAGGAGCCCTCGTAGAAATGGATGGATTGGAAATCTGAGTCCCCTTAACAGATAAGGGACAAGGCATACCCGCTCTCCCTTAGAGGGTTTGGGAAAGCTCTCCGCTTGCTCCCGCCATTATAGGTGGCGAGCCCGGCTCGAACCGAGACCATATACGCTGGAGGGAGGAATCCCTGGGTATGTAGCTTCACTAATTGGCTGTGTGGGATGGAACACCTCTCCCAATGTCCAGGCTTGGGGCTGCAGGAGCGAGAGGAGGAGCTGCGTTGGCCGGCCATGTTGGGATGGATCTTTTCAGGCGTGCTCCGGTGAATGCTCGCTAAGGGAGGATGGTGTGGTTTGGATCTGAGGATCCTCATCTCTTTAATAGGCAGTTCATTCATATAGATGGGGTGGTAAATGTACAAGTGGAAGATGGCCATTATTGGATGCAGAAGCCAAGAAGCGCGACATTTACGAGAAGCCGGACACTATTTAACAGGTACTCAGAGTTTGAGGAGGAACCCACCTTGCAATGCCGAAGACAATCTGCGCACCGGACTCATCGTCATTGAAGCCTGGTTCGGGGGCTACTGAGGGAGTCCTGGATTAGGGGGTATCCGGACAGCCGGACTATATCTTTTGGTCAGACTGTTGGACTATGAAGATACAAGATTGAAGACTTCGTCCCGTGTCTGGATGGGACTCTCCTTGGCGTGGAAGGCAAGCTAGGCAATACGGATATGTATATCTCCTCCTTTGTAACCGACCTTTTGTAACCCTAGCCCCCTTCGGTGTCTATATAAACCGGAGGGCTTTAGTCCGTAGGACAACATACAATCATTCCATAGGCTAGCTTCTAGGGTTGAGCCTCTCTGATCTCGTGGTAGATCTACTCTTGTACTACTCATATCATCAAGAACAATCAAGCAGGACGTAGGGTTTTACCTCCATCAAGAGGGCCCGAACCTAGGTAAAACATCGTGTTCTCTGCCTCCTGTTACCATCCGCCTTAGACGCACAGTTCGGGACCCCCAACCCGAGATCCGCCGGTTTTGACACCAACAATGCACTTTATATCAAAAATTTTATTATACCCCTCTCGGATTCCTATCATATTAGGACTAATTTTATAACCAAAGGAAATTACCATGTTGTTTTAAAGACTCTCAAATAATATAAGTGAAGTGCGAGAGTTCATCAATTTCTATAAAATAAAACCACCGTCGTGCTCTCAAAAAAATATAAGTGAAGCACTGGAGCAAATTTGCCTAGCTCAAAAGATATAAGTGAAGCACATAGAGTATTCTAATAAATTACGATTCATGCGTCTCTCTCAAAAGGTGTGCAAAGCAAGGATGATTGTGGCAAAATAAAAAGCAAAGACTCAAATCATACAAGATGCTCCAAGGAAAACACATATCATGTGGTGAATAAAAATATAGCCTCAAGTAAAGTTACCGATAGACGAAGACGAAAGAGGAGATGCCTTCCGGGGCATCCCCAAGATTAGGCTCTTGGTTATCCTTGAATATTACCTTGGGGTGCCTTGGGCATCCCCCATCTTAGGCTCTCGCCACTCCTTATTCCATAGTCCATCAAATCCTTACCCAAAACATGAAAACTTCACAACACAAAACTCAACAGAAAATCTCATAAGCTCCGTTAGTATAAGAAAATAAATCACCACTTTTGGTACTATTGTGAACTCATTCTTTATTTATATTGGTGTAATATCTACTGTATTGTAACTTTTCCATGGTTCATACCCCCCGATACTAGCCATAGATTCATCAAACTAAGCAAACAACACATAGAAAATAGAATATGTCAAAAACAGAACAATCTGTAGCAATCTGGATATTTAGAATACTTCTGTAACTCCAAAAATTCTTAAAAATTAGGAATGCCTAAGAAATTTGTTTATTAATCTTCTGCAAGAATATTCAATATTTTATCATGCTTATGTTAAAAATGAGAATTGTTTTCTGCGGTGCAAAAGTTTCTTTTTTTAGCAAGATCAAATCAACTATCACCGTAAGTTATCCCAAAGGTCTTACTTGGAGAAAACACTAATTAAAACACAAAACCACATCTAACTATAGGCTAGATGAATTATTTAATGCAAAACAAAACCTAAAAATAAAAAATAAAAAAAAAGAAAATTGGGTTGCTTCCCAACAAGCGCTATTTTTTAAGGCCCTTAGCTAGGCATTGATAATTTCGATGATGCTCACATGAAAGATATCAATTTAAACACGGAGAGAGCATCATAGCATGTGAAAAACACATCTTAGTCTAACATATTTCCTATGCATAGGCATCTTATAGGCAAACAAATTATCGAGGTAAGCAAAAATTAGCATATGCAAGGAACAAGAAAGAAACAATAGCAATCTCAACGTAACGAGAGTTAATTTAGTGACATGAAAATTTCTACAACCATATTTTCCTATATCATAATAATTACATGTACATATTCAAATTCAACAATATAGCTATCGCATAACATATTCTCTACATGATCCACATGCACGCAAAGTTGACACTCTTCCAAAATAGTGGGATTATCATAAAATAAAGCCATGACCTCTTCGAACCCACTTCTATCAAAAACTTCATAAGATTGAACATTATCCAAATATGTGGGATCTAAAGTTGACACTTTTCCAAACCCACTTTCAGTATTATTGCAAACATTGTTATCAATCTCATATCCATCATGGGGCTTAAATAAATTTTCAAGATTGTAAGAAGAATCACCCCAATCATGATCATTGCAACAAGTAGTGGACATAGCAAAACTAGCATCCCCAAGCTTGGGGTTTTGCATATTAGTAGAACAATTGACATTAAGAGAATCTATAATAACATCATTTCAATCATGCTTTTTATTGAAGGAACTATCATGAATCACTTCATAAATTTCATCACAATTTTTGGATTCATGAATTTCAAGCAAAACCTCATAAAGATAATCTAGTGCACTCAACTCACTAGCAATTGGTTCATCATAATTGGATCTCCTAAAAAGATTAGCAAGTGGATGAGGATCCATAAACTCTTTGCTTCTGATTTTCAATAAACACACAGTTATATCAAGCAAATGAGCAAACAAACCAAGTAAGACATAAGGGCAAATGAAAGGGCGAACGGAAGAAAGGTAAAGAAAAGGCAAATCTTTTTGAAAATCATTTTAGAAGTGGGGGAGAGGAAAACGAGAGGCGGAAGGTAAATAATGCAATGCAAGAGATGAGAGTTTATGATGGGTACTTGGTATGTCTTGACTTGGCGTAGATCTCCCCGGCAACGGCGCCAGAAATTGGCAAGTTGACGAGAGACAAATCTTGACTCGACTTGGCGTAGTTCTCCCTGGCAACGGTGCCAGAAATTCTTCCTGCTACCTATTGAGCTTGCGTTGGTTTTTCCCTTGAAGAGGAAAGGGTGATGAAGTAAAGTAGAGTAAGTATTTCCCTCAGTTTGAGAACCAAGGTATCAATCCAGTAGGAGACAATGCACAAGTCACCGAATATCTGCACAAACAATCAACAACTTGTACCCAACGCGATAAAGGGGTTGTCAATCCCTTCACGCTTATTTGCAAAAGTGAGATATGATAGAGATAGATAAACAGTAAAGTAAATATTTTGGGTATTTTTGGTTTATAGGTCGGAAAGTAAAAGATTGCAAAGGAAGTAAATCAGAAACTAATATGATGGAAAATAGAAGATTATCTGATGGAAAATAGACCCAGGGGCCATAGGTTTCACTAGAGGCTTCTCTCAAGATAGAAAATATTATGGTGGGTGAAAAAATTAGTGCCGAACAATTGATAGAAAAGCGCAAAGTTATGACAATATCTAAGGCAATGATCATGAATATAAGCATCACGTACGTGTCAAGTAGACCAACTCCTGCCTGCATCTACTACTATTACTCCATACATCGACCGACTCCTGCTAGTATCTAGAGTATTAAGTTCATAGAACATAGTAACACATTAAGTAAGATGACATGATGTAGCGGAATAAACTCAAGAAATATGATGAAAACCCCATCTTGTTATCCTCGATGGCATCAATTCAATATGTGTCGGTTCCCCTTCTGTCACTGGGATCAAGCACCACAAGATTGAACCCAAAGCTAAGCACTTCTCCCATTGCAAGAAAAACCAACCTAGTTGGCCAAACCAAATCGATAGTTCGAAGAGACTTGCAAAGATATCAAATCATGCATATAAGAATTCAGAGAAGATTCAAATAATATTCATAGATAAGCTGATCATATCCACAATTCATCAGATCTCGGCAAACACACCGCAAAAAGGTATTACATCGAATAGATCTCCAAGAACATCAAGGAGAACATGGTATTGAAAATCAAAGAGAGAGAAGAAGCCATCTAGCTACTAGCTATGGACCCGTCGGTATGAGGTAAACTACTCACGCTTCATCGGCGAGGCAACGGTGTTGACATAGAAGCCCTCCGTGATCAAATCCCCCTCCGGCAGGACACCGGAAAAAGGCCCCTAGATGGGATCTCACGGGTACAGAAGGTTGCGGCGATGGAAAAGTGTTTTAGTGGCTATCCTCATTGGTTTTGGAATATTTGAGAATATATAGGCAGAAGAAATAGGTCGGTGGAGTCGCGAGGGGCCCACAAGGGTGGGGCCACGCCCTACCCCCTGGGCGCGCCCTCCGTCCTTGTGGCTGCCTCATGGCTTCCCTGACTTGCACTCTAAGTCCTCTGGATGTCTTCTGGTCCAAGAAAAATCATTGTGAATGTTTCATTCCGTTTGGTATTCCTTTTCTGTGAAACTCTAAAATAAGGAAAAAACAGAAACTGGCACTGGGCTCTAGATTAATAGGTTCGTCCCAAAAATAATATAAAATAGCATATTAATGCATATAAAACATCCAAAACAGATAATATAATAGCGTGGACCAATAAAAAATTATAGATACGTTGGAGACGGATCATGCGACGCCATAGATCGAGCTCTCTTTGCGGCTTCCACTACGGTGGCCATCAGGGATGGGACTACTGCCTCCTTCTGGTTGTGTTCTTGGCTGGGAGGGAGACAACTATGTCTGGCCTACCCCATGCTCTTCGCCAGATCCATCAGCAAGAACAGAAGCGTCAGAGAAGCCCTGCATGATGATCAGTGGATTCTCGACCTACGGCACGGTAACTACAACAACATCGCCCAACAAGTCGTCGAGTTGGCAAGGGAAATCAGGCAAGCTAACCTCAACCTGGAACCGGGAACCCTGGTCACGATCAAATGGAGGCTCTATAGTTCGGGCATCTATTCTACGAGATCGGCTTACAATTCCCAGTTCGACAACACCCAACCTTGCAACTACAGAATGCTCATTTGGAAGATCTGAGCTCCGGCAAAATCAAGATTTTCCTTTGGTTGCTGCATCTTGAGAGGCTATGGTGCAATGACCAACTGCAGCAGAGAGGCTGGGAGAATGGATACTTCTGCCCCATGTGTCTACGCAACCTCGAGACCTCTTGCCACTTGATCTGGGAATGCCCGATCTCTCTGCAGGTCTGGAACATTGCGGCTGCCTGGACTGGGTGCAGCGCACTAACCCAAGGAGTGTGGAGAATGGGTACGATGATGACGGATGGAATTCAGAGGATCATAGCTGTTGCGGATCTAGGACACAAGATAGGACAAAGACTATGCTCGCCCTCATCTCCTGGCATATTTGGTTGGAGCGAAACTCCTGCATTTTCAGAGGAAAGCAAGCTGATGCGAGGCACATTACATAAGCTTGCAAGCGGGACATGGGGCAATGGAGATTGACCGGCACAAGATGCATTTAGTAGCCCTTTGGGGATGTGACATGAGAGATTCCTATACGCTTGCTTAGATGGCCTGGAGCATTGCGGCTCTGGGATGGATGTAATTTTTTTCCTATTTCACCCTGATGATCGCTTGATCAACCCTTTGTCATCTCTCCCTCTGCTAAATGAATGAAAAACCAGCTATGCTGGATGTTTCAAAAAAAACTTTTTCAATTAGGATCAGTCGATTTGTGGAGCACTGGATAATGATCGTGTGGCATCTGGACCTTCTGCTTCCTCCCCTCCCACACCGCCAAACGTGCCGCCGGCCGAACCACTGGCCACCACCACCCGCAGCCGCCTCGCAGCCCCGCCCTCCCCGAAACCGCCCCCACCGCCAGTCTAGCTGCCACCCGTGGCCATCTCTCTAGCCCCTCCTGTGATTGGATTTTTTTTTCTCTAGTGAAGTACGCCACCGCACCCCACCACCGCCCTCGGCCATGAACCCTAAGATGGATACTAGGGTGATTATGGCGAGCACCTTCCTTCTCTCCGGCGAGGTCCTCTGATAGCTGGGAACCCGATGAACGAGTTCACGCCTGAGGGTGGCCCGAGCTTCATGTCGTATGATCAAATCGGAAGGGATAACTAGCTGCAAGCAGCTGGGATAACTAGCTCTATACCTGCCAATGTTGGATGCAACCCGTACATTGGGGATGGCTGACCGAAGCTACAAGAACTCCGACCCACTGCCCGAACAATCGCAGAACCACAAACCGTGACTAATCCACACAAAACGGCCGGAATCATAGAGCACGAACTAGAGGGAACCAGAGGCTCCTTCTTGCGAATCCGAATGAACTCACAAGAGAAAAGGTAGCAAGATCTCTCAGATCTCTCTAGCATTCTTGCTGCATAAGCTTGTAGCTGAATGATTTGACAAAAGGTTTCTAAGAGGATGGGGGATATGGGGTTTTATAGCAGGGACAACCCCACTTGGCTAGGTGTAAAAATTGTTTCAAAAGTAAGAAGATTTGCATGGCTTCCTTGGGGGAATAAGCAGTCAACTTTGGGAGTTGTTGGAGAGCTCCTCGGAAATTCGCGAAGCCTTGACAGCCTGGACACATTCCACGAGATTGGCTAGAACTTTTGACTCAGAACTCGAAATGATGTGAGGTTTTTTGCATTGGAAATATAATTTGATGTAGCTTCTGGTGATGTGCCCCTATGGCCCCGTCTCTCCGCCACATGGGTGTGGAACAACGAAACATCAGAGGTAAAAACTGACAGCATTAGCTTCACTTGAAACTTGTTATCTCCAAACTTGTTCCTCCAAACCGGTTGCTTCAAGAGCTCATAAGTTGTTGTATTTCTTCCATGTGATACCTAACTTCAACCAAAAACAATGGGGATAAAAGCATAGTTGTGTCATCAAGGTTATAAGGTAAACTTAAGTGAGCGTTCACCTGGTCATGTGTTTGCTTGATTCGACTTAGTAATTCTTTCCAACTAAAGTATGCACTTTTCTGAAATGTCATGTATGATGTACCCATGTGCTCATCATCCTCCCTTCTTCTTCCTTCTTCTTCCTTCATTCAAGAATTGACTGACCCTGAAGTCAAAAATCAGTCAACTGATACGTAGCTAAACAGAAAAATCTTCTTAATTAGAGATTGAGAAATGCTCTGATGGTTAACATGAGTGTTTTGATTCAGAGATTAACGCTCTTTATTGACTGGTGATTTCTGGATGCAAACAAATCAAGTATACCTATAAGACTAGAATGTACACAACCAATATGAAAAAGAAAATTCCACAAGGGACAAGGTGAGGCGAACAACAACTGTTTGAACAACACGAACTTCATTGCCAATACAGGAATGCTTTCTATTTGGATAACGATGATAATGCATGCAAGGATGGGCGTATTGGAGCTCTGCCTCCATGGAGGCCGAAATTTCATAGTTTCGAAAAAAAATATGAAAAAATTTCTACAAGTAAAAAAGGATGTGATTGTATGTGCGTAAAATTTCAGGATGAAAATACCTTGAAATGTGGCATGTGCAAAAAACTCAAGGACTTTGAGGGTGAATAGTGCATCTACTAAAAAGCCTCAAATTTCATTTTTTGTGTAGCACTCATTTTAACGTAATAGTTCTGAAAATTTACACACTTGCGCATTATGTCTCTAAGTATATGTGCATTTATTTTTCTAAAACATGCAAATTTGAATTTTATCATTTCAAATTCGGCCTCTAAAAGGATCGAGAAGAGGTGTCTAGAGGGGGGTGATTAGACCCTCAACAAGAAAAAGTAGCAGTTTTTAAGTTCTTCAAGTTGAGGTGGAGTTTTAGCACAAGTTTAAGCATTCACAATACATTTCAAGCAAGCATGGCAAGAGTATGAGCAGTGGAAAGTAAAACATTGCATATGAAGGTAAAGGGATGGGTTTGGAGAAGGTAATTGCAATGTAGACACAGAGATTTTTAGCATGGTTCTGATAGGTGGTGCTATCGTACGTCCATGTTGATGGATACTTCAACCCACGAAGGGTAACGGTTGCGTGAGTCCACAGAGGGCTCCACCCATGAAGGGTCCACAAAGAAGCAACCTTGTCCATCCCACCATGGTCATCGCCCACGAAGGGATTGCCTCAATTGGGTAGATCTTCATGAAGTAGGCAATCTCCTTGCCCTTACAAACTCATTGGTTCAACTCCACAATCTTGTCGGAGGCTCCCAAGTGACACCTAACCAATCTAGGAGACAACACTCTCCAAAATATAATAGATGGTGTGATGATGATGAACTCCTTGCTCTTGTGCTTTGATAATCCCCAAGTGCAAGAAATCATTGTAGAAATTTCCAAAGGTGGAAGTGATAGGTATGGAGTGTCAAACCCACAAGGAGCTAAAGGTAAGATCAATATTCTCTCAAGTCCTATCTGCCATTGATACGACTCTACGTACACCGAACGTTTGCTTTCATCCAGAAACGAGAAATAAAACTACATTGTCGGTATGAAGAGGATAACTTTGCATGATATCAAAGAACTAAAATATAAAAATAGGTGTTGCCAAAATAAAGTTAAAATATATTACTATATATTATAAATAGTGAGTGTGGAATAATGATGGATCGGTGTGCGGAATTATCCTAGGCAATTGTTAACAGGATCGGTGGTCGTCATTACAATTTTAGATGAGGGAGAGGCATAAGCTAGCATACTTTCTCTCCTTGGATCATATGCACTTATTATTGGAACTCTAACAAGCATTCGCAACTACTAAAGATCATTAAGGTAAAACCCAACCATAGCATTAAAGTCCCCTTTATCCCATACGCAACAACCCCCTTACTCGAGTTTAAGATTCTGTCACTCTGGCAACCCACTATAAGCGAATCATGAATGTATTGAAACACCCTACAATAGGAATCATTCACGTGTGCGCGACACGGTAGGTACCATAGGACAACACCAAAATAAACCATACAACTCAAACAAATCTATATCATCAATCAACCCAAATACAAAAAATCCACTCAAAACATCATAGGATTGCAACACATCATTGGATCATAATATGTGGCATAAATCACCATGTTCAAGTAGGGATTATAGCGGGGTGTGGGAGAGTGGACCATGTAATAGAGATGAGGATGGTGATTTTGATGAAGACGATCACCGCGGTGATGATTCCCTCGATGGCACTCTGGTGCCACCGAGAGAGAGGGGGAGAGGTTCTCCCCCTTGTGCTTCCTCCTCCATGGCCTCCCCCTAGATGGGGAGAGGTTCTCCCTCTAGTCCTTGGCCTCCATGGTGATGGTGGCCCCCTCCGGGATCCTCCTCCATGGCCTCCAGTGATGATGGCCCCCTTCCGGCAGGGTGCTGGAGAGGGCCTAGATTGATTTTTCATGGCTATAGAGGCCCGCAATGGCGAAACTCCTGATCTAGGTTTATTTCTGGGGGTTTCCATATTTATAGAAATTTTTGGCGTCGAGAACAAGTCAAGGGGGTCCACGAGGATCCTACAAGACCGGAGGGTGCGTCCTCCACCCTTGTGGAGGCCTCGTGGCTCTTGTGGCCCAACTATTTTGCTTTGGGGGCTTCTTCTAGTCCATAAAAAATCATCGTAAATATTCAGGCCATTTGGACTCTGTTTGATATTCTTTTTCTATGAAACTCAAAAACAAGGAAAAACGGAAACTGGCACTGGGCTCTAGGTTAATAGGTTAGTCCCAAAAATCATATAAAATAGCATATCAAACTCCAAGATAGATAATAGAATAGAATGGAACAATAAAAAAATATAGATACATTGGAGACGTATCAAGCATCCCCAAGCTTAATTCTTGCTCGTCCTCGAGAAGGTAAATGATAAAAACAGAATTTTTGATGTGGAATGCTAGCAAGTGCACAAGTTTGATCAATGATAATTTCAATCACTTTTTTATCATAGTTATGTATCATAATAGTAGATCATCTCATAAAACTTCTCATGATCAAATAGCAAGCTATTCACTAGTTAAAGTATAGACCATAAAGTCTTGAAAACTAGCAACCTATGTTTTCAGTCATGAAACAATTGCAATTCATCTTATTTTCAGGAAGGGTATATGTAAGGGCTTTGATTTAGAAAATCCCACATACTCAACTATCATATAGTCTTCCATGATTGCTAACACTCAAAGCATATTTTTAGAACAAATAGCATCCGTCAAACACAGAGAAAAGATAGGGGCTTAATGTTTCGTCTCCCAACTTATTTATCATATAGATAATTGTCAACAATAATAATTCATGATCAAATATATTTGAATGGCCATATATGCTTGGACCTTTCCCCACCACATGATGTTTGCCAACTAAAGAATAATTGAGGTTGAAATAGGAAGGATACTATTGACTCTTGCATAAAAGTAAATACATAAAAGTAAAAGATAGACCCTTCGCAGAGGGAAGCGGAGGTTGTCATGCGCCTTTAAATGTTAGATGTGCAAACCCTTAATGCAAAGGAACGTCATGTTGTATTTCCCTTTGTGATAGCAACCTTTATTATGCCGTCCATCGCTTTTATTTCTTTACCACCACAAGTTCATACAACGTTTATTTTCCCTTGCAATAAAAGATCATACATATTTAGGAGCAATTTTTATTGCTTTTTGCACCGATGACAACTTACTTGAAGGATCTTATTCAATCCATAGGTAGATATAGTGGATAATCATGGCATGAAACTGGTTTTAAGGGTTTTGTATGCACAAGTAGTATCTCTATTAGTACAAAAAATTTGGCTAGCAAAAGATCCTAAGCAAGACCACATGTTAGAGGATCCATAACAATATAACTTCTATGAAAATATGCCCAAACATAACTCATTACGTTGTCTTCCTTGTCCAACATCAACTAATTTGCTCAAGTTTCTAAATAATTAATGGGGCTCACAATAATATAATATTTAGGGAGTCCTATATTAGGGGGTCCTCGGACAGCCGGACTATATCCCTTGGCGTGACTGTTGGACTATGAATATACAAGATTGAAGACTTCGTCTCATGTCCGGGTGGGACTCTCCTTTGCGTGGAAGGCAAGCTTAGCAATTCGGATATGTAGATCTCCTCCATTGTAACCAACTCTGTGGATAATCCCCAAAGAAAGCGATGGCAATAAGGCAACGAAGGATAATCCCCAAAGAAACAATCCAAGAACCGGCGTCATCGGTGCCGCTCTAAGCCCCGCCAAAGCAAAAACAGCGATACTGGCACAGGAGACAATAACGCTGCAAATAGTGTCGAGCACGAAGACAATCCCCCCCCCCCCCAGCCAGGCTTTGAGCAGGAGGATGGGCAAGCCAGCCCTAAAGAACAGGAAGCAGACGTAGAATTAGAGGATGACAATTAAATGCCTCTCTCCGAAGACGAGCTGAGCCTCGGCGATGAAGAATTTATCGTGCCTGAGGATCCCGTCGAACAGGAGCGCTTCAAGCGCCGGCTTATGGCCATAGCAAAAAGCATGAAGAAAAAGCAATGACAACTTCAAGCTGAGCAAGATCTGCTAGAGGATAGATGGACTGAGGTCTTGGTAGCCGAGGAACATGAACTCGAGCGCCCAATCAAAAGTTTCCCAAAGCGCAGGTTGCTACCCCAACTTGAAGAGGAAGCATTAAAGCCTGCGCTTCCAGCGTACGATGCGGCAGACAGGCCACCTCATAGCCGGGACAAATTGGCATATAAGCCCAAAGTCCAGCCCGCACCCCGTGGCTAGTCAAACAAAAACCGCAAAGCCGAGGGTAACACGCAGGACCTGCGAGACGTATTGGAAAACAAAGCAGGACACAAAAGATCGATCTTCGGATCACGAGGGCGCGCCCCAACACATGACGACGACCGTCATGCCAGATATACTGAAAGCAAATCCGGTCGGGCCGAACACAGCAGACAAGACTAGTACGAACTGCGTCGTGACATAGCCCGGCACAGAGGCGCCGCACACCCCCTATGCTTCAGTTATGAAGTAATGGATCATGAATTCCCAGAAGGGTTTAAACCCGTGAACATTGAATCATACGATGGTACTACTGACCCTGTGGTATGGATAGATGATTTCTTCCTCCACATTCACATGGCCCGCGGGGATGATCTACATGCTATCAAGTACCTCCCATTAAAACTCAAAGGACCAGCTCGGCATTGGCTAAATATCTTGCTAGCAAATTCCATCGGAAGTTGGGAGAACCTGCCAAACGCATTCCTGGACAACTTCCAGGGCACTTATGTGCGACCACCGGATGCTGATGATTTAAGTCACATAACACAACAGCTCGGAGAGTCAGCCAGGAAATTTTGGACTCGGTTTCTAACCAAAAAGAACCAAATTGTGGACTATCCGGATGCCGAAGCCCTAGCGGCCTTTAAACATAACATCCGTGACGAGTGGCTCGCCCGACATCTCGGCCAAGAGAAGCCAAAGTCCATGGCAGCCCTCACGA
This sequence comes from Triticum urartu, assembly GCF_003073215.2. Classification (NCBI taxonomy): domain Eukaryota; kingdom Viridiplantae; phylum Streptophyta; class Magnoliopsida; order Poales; family Poaceae; genus Triticum; species Triticum urartu. The sequence continues at coordinate 80,788,736 of NC_053026.1, forward strand.
CACTCATGACCCGCTTTTGCGCGGGCGAGGATAGCTGGTTGGCCCGTAGCAACAACACAGCCAGCAACATTGGCACATCGGAGGCCAGAGACAGCAATGGCAAGCCACGTCGCAATAGATACAAGCGCCGCAACGACGGCGATAACGCTGAAGACACGGCAGTCAATGCCAGATTCAGTGGATCTAAATCTGGTGAGCGGAAAAATCCGTTCAAAAGAAACAATCCGGGCCCATCCAGTTTGGACCGCATACTCGACCGCTCGTGTCAAATTCACGGCACCCCTGATAAGCTAGCCAACCACACGAACAAAGAATGTTGGGTGTTCAAACAGGCCGACAAGTTGAATGCCGAAAGCAAGGAAAAGGGGCTGCATAGCGACGACGACGAGGAGCCCCGGCCGCCGAACAGAGGAGGACAGAAGAAATTTCCTCCCCAAGTGAAAATGGTGAACATGATATACGCAACCCATATCCCTAAGAGGGAACGAAAGCGTGCACTCTAGGACGTCTACACGATGGAGCCAGTCGCCCCAAAGTTCAACCCATGGTCTTCTTGTCCGATCACTTTTGATCACAGGGCCACCCCACTAGTATCCGTCATGGCGGTTCTGCCGCATTGGTCCTTGATCCTATTATTGACGGATTCCACCTCACTTGTCCTTATGGATGGTGGCAGTAGCCTGAACCTGCCTTATCAGGATATGGTGCACAAAATGGGTATAGACCCCTTGAGGATAAAACCCACAAAAACCACCTTCAAAGGTGTCATACCAGGTGTAGAGGCCTGTTGCACGGGCTCAATCACACTGGAAGTGGTTTTCGGATGTCAGACCCCGATTCTAAGTCACACCGATCTAGCCTGTAGCACCTCATATCCCTTTGCGGCCTCATGCACGGTATTCCCACGGGTGTCGCCTTACCATGGCCCGGGACCGTTTGCGCCTTTTGGCTCACGTATATGATAGTGTCGCTAGCATCCATATAACAAAGAACCCAGGCCGACATGACTAGTCGTGAACCCAAAGTGGCACTAACTTACAGGGACATGCATACATGAATCAACATCGAGAATGTCGGTCAGCAACGTGTGAATCCGGGCTGTAGCACTGGGCTAACATGACTCCGGGAACCCGGGCTATAGCAGGGCTAGGCAGGACTCCGAATGTCACCGAGTGACATTTCCCCGAAGGGACAGACACAGGAACAAAGTGAATCACATGCCGGCCAGTCAAGTGCTCCAAAGCAGTAGTGCTGGGCTAGCAGGACTCCGGTGAACCGGGCTGTAGCGGACTACTATGGCTCATGGAAGCACAAGACTACATTTCCCCATAAGAGAGGCTACCAAGGATAAACAACTAGGTTGCCGGATCCCACACATACCAAGCATTTCAATCATACACACAATATGCTCGATATGTGTAAATACAACATGGCATCACAACATAACTCTACGACTCAAGTATTTATTCATTAGGCTCCGAGGAGAGAGATATTACAAACATGGGTCTCATGAGCCAACATCCAGAGCATACAAGCAACAAGCACATGCGGAAGCTTAACTTGTCTGAGTACAGACAACTACAAATGAAGAAGGCTCAGATGCCTGACTATCTACAAGACCCTCCCAAGGTACAAGATCGTACCTGAGGTAACAAGCTAAACGTTGAAGTCCACACGGAACTACTAGCGAGACTGACGTCTCTCTCCAAAACATAGAATAAGCAAACGTGAGTACAAATGTACTCAACAAGACTTACATCAGAACTATCTACATATGTGGACTCGGTGGCTATCCTGAACTATGACTGCAAGTAACTCTTTTGAGGCTGCGCACACGAGTCCACATATTCACCATATCAATACTCCACTATGGATCCGCTCCCGTCTCCCTACGAGAAGGCCATCCATAGCACTCACGCTTATCTTGCGCATTTTAGAGTATCCACTTCCAGTTGTCTATGAACTATGCAAGGGGTCCAAGTTTCCATATCCGAGGAATCCGGCTATTCAAATAGATAATGATAACCCTGCAGGGGTGTACTTCTTCACACACGCTCTCGCCACTTATCGCCCTGTACACGTCATGTACCTCGGCAACCTTCAAGCGGAAGCCGGGCGAGGGAGTCGGCCACGACCTGACTAACCAACAAGTCTCTAGTCCAGGTTTATCGCCTATTCGGGTTCCATCCGCAAGGACATCCGGCCCGGGTGTCGCTCACATCCCAAAACGATGTGTGCAGGGTTCCCAAGCCCACCATCTGGGTGCCACTTGGTAGACTACTAACACTACCTACAAACACCAGAAACTAGTTGCAACTCCTGGACAGAGATCGAGTTGATTAATAAGTCGAGAGGGGCACTTAAGCATTCCAATGCGTGGTAGTAGCTATTCATGGATCACAAACACAGAACTCAGTTCCTAAGGACGGCTGCAATGAGACAACCCACCATGTACTCCTACATGGCCTCTCACCGCTACATTTACCAAATCGTGTTCACACACTTAGCTCTTAAAAGTAGGACTTGTTCACCACATTCCAATTCATCCCCGATGAATCAGACCTGACTCAACTCAAAGCAGTAGCAGGCAGGACAAACAAACATGAATGAGTAGGCACATCAGGGCTGAAACAACTCCTACTCATGCTAGTGGGTTTCATCTATTTACTGTGGCAATGACATGTCATGCAGAGGAAAGGGGTTCAGCTACCGCAACATGTAACAGTTGAAACGTTGTTGTCCTAATGTAGTAAAAGAGAGCAGGAGCGAGAGAGTGGGATTGTATCGGAATGAACAAGGGGTTTTTGCTTGCCTGGCACTTCTGAAGATAGTAAAGCTCTTCATCGGTGTCATCGAATTCATCGCTGGATCAATGTCTACTAAGGAGGGACAAACACCGGCAACTGAGAAAGAACACAATCAACACATGGTGATATGAAACAATATGATGCATGCTATGACATGGCAATATGAATGTGTTTTGGGCTAATGCAACAGAAAGTCATCTTAATTGAAGTGGAATTCAAAACTATATCAAATTCCAACTCCAAACCTATTATGAAACTTGCCCTAATCATGTTTCATCCTAAACAGTGAGGTTAACTTGCTCAAACATGCACGAAAATGGTACAGATAGATTCCTTGAATTTTTCTGATAATTATTCATATATAATTTATTTCATTTGGAGCTATAGATTAATTTCTATGATTTTTAGAAGTTTAGGCAATTTTCTGGAATTTCCTGTAAAAGAATAAATCCAGAAAAGTGTTATTGCATCAGCACTGCGTCATGCTGACCTCAGCAGGTCAACAGAATGGGTCCAGGTCAAACCTGACCAGAGGGACCCGCACGTCAGTGAAACAGGGAAGGGATAGAGGCTGACCAGTGGGTCCGGGTCAATGTTGACGTGGCATGGTCAAAATGACATGTGGGGCCGGCTATATTAACCTAAACTAAGCAGGGAATAAATCCCGGGGTTAATTAAGGTGTGGGGCCCATGGTCAGTGAGAGAGGAGGGTTAGTTAGCTGGGTCATTAGTGGCTAATGGCAGCGCCACATCAGCGTCACCGGAGTTACGCCGGCGGCGACCAAAAACGCGGTGGAGGCACACTGGAGGGGCTCGGGTTTCGCCTAAGGTGCACCGTTTGGTGCGCTTTGGCCCTACGAAGAGCTGGCCTGATAGTGCGTCGGATGGGGTGGTCTCCGGGCCAGGGGTGGCCGGAGTCAACGGTGGCGAGCTTGGTTGCGGTCGCCGGAGTTCGGGCGCGAGCTGGGACGCGGTTGTGGTGGTCGTGGCGATGTGCGCTTAGCACCTACGGCGTCTACGTGGTGCGGTGAGTTCGATGGGCGCATGCCCAAGACCAAATGGTCATCGGAGCATCATCGGAGATGAGCACGGGCGGCGGCGGGTTCGGTTGCAGACGAGGTGATGGCTACGACGCATGAGGAGGAAAACGGAGAGGGGGAGCAGGAGTAGGGGATCACGGCGAGGTCGTAGAGCAGCTCAGGGTGCTCGGGGAGGCGGCGGAGACGGTGAATCGATGGGCGGCAATTGTTGGGGCAGAGGATGATGACGATGGCGATGGCGGCGTTCCAGGGCACCCGGCGTTGCGTGACTCGGCGAGGAGGACGAAGGTGATGAGGCGGATCCCTGGGGCACATCGGGGAGGTGAGAGGGGGCAGTGGCCATGGTGAATGGCGATGGTGGCGACGAGCTCTGCTCGGTGGTGCGCGCGAGAGGGGAGCAGAGGAGGTGAGAGGAACGGGGATAGTGAGAGGGGCCTGGGGGGTGCGTGTCGTTCGTAGCCAGCTCCAGGCGGACAACGGCAAGCAGGAGGTGGCGAGCTATGGCACGCGCGCGGACACGCCTCTGCCAGTAGGCAGAGGTTGAAGACGGCTCTACCCCTGGTGGGCTGGGCCACCAGTGGGCTGGCCAGTGCAGCTGGGCCGACTACAGGTAAGGCCTGGTAGGTTTTCTCCTTCTCTGTTTTTTTCCTATTTTGGTTTCTGTTTCTATTTTTGCAATTTGTTTTTTGATTTGGTAAAAACACCAAATCATTTCTATAAATCCTGAAATTAATTATGGGCAATAACTGAATTATCTCAGAGGCCCTTAGCTATTTCCAGAATTGTTGGAGAATTTAATAATATTAATAGGAATTAAATGCCCCAATTCAAATATTTTATGACTTAAATTCAATTCCCAACTTGTTCCTTAAAATGCTCATTATTTTTGGCATGGATCAAAACCATTGCCAAAAATATCAAACATCAAATAAGAGCATTTTGGGTTCTTGAATGAAATTTATTTAAGCCGGACCTATTTGGATTTCAAAGTGCTAGGGTTGTATCACCCCCAATTCAACTTTTAAATAAAATTTAAAAATGATGCACACATGAAGCTAGCCTAGTGCAAAACCAGAAGCTAGGGATGTGACAACTCACCCCCACTAAAACAAGAATCTCGTCCCGAGATTCAAGACGTGAGGTAAGAAATCAGAGGGGACACAAAGCTAACACGATCTTCATGATCCAACTGCCCTTCTCGGAGATGTTGATCCGCTACATCATATTGATTATGACATCCTTTCCTTCGAGAACTTCATCCAACATGGAGACAAGAGAGCATGCCAACCTCACAAGACTGGATCATCGATCTTAATGAACACAAGATTAACTCACGGAATGAGACGTAGAAACATCCCTTGAGGTGAGACGTAGTACACACATCAGAGAAGATGGATGAGAAACATATGACAAAGGTTCAAATTGGTAGGCAACAATTTGACGCTTAAATAGATGGTGAGGGGATTTCAAAGTAGTGAGGAGTTAAGTTGCCCACGATACCATAACGGGACACCTTAGGGAAAGGTGACTCGTAGAGCATTTCCCTTAAGTGGCAAAAAGAATTACTTTTGATACAAAGATCATTGAAACTCTTTATACCAGCCTCAAGTAATCACAATCGATCGTTGGAAGGGGTTCGAAAGAATGGCATACTCCGACTAGGATGGATGATGTGGACTACCTTGTTGAAGACAACACAATGGGTAATTTTTTTAGCTTATCATCGGAAATGGATGGGACCCATGGTAAGTCCACTTTTGAAGATGATCCTGAACAAAAACTACGGAGGTGCAAGCTGGGAACAAAATGCAAATGTTGGGAATGACTCTGGTAACTGGGGAAGAACTCAACAGTCGAGAGTGTTTCCAACGTTCCAATGGTTATAGAGTCATCGAAGAAACTAAGAGCACAAGGATCCCTAAGGAACAACTTCAAGAATAAGTCACACTAAATTCTCATGGAGAAGATGGTCAAATAGCTCAATCAAGATACTACAATGATAGATCTTCTGGCTAGGTGTGTCGGCCAGAACATCAACCTTGTCGGGGACCTACATCATAGATCTTGGAAAAGTTCCAACCATCATATCTGCCTGAGATTCAGATCTGGTTGGTAACAGGATATTCCACACCCATCGAGTCTAGAAGAAAATGAAAGTTTGCAACACAAATTGACAAGATGGCGTTGCGAGATTCTCGGGAATGGACTATGGTAGTAAGCTCCAAAACATGAGCTGGTTCTGCTAACACATGTGAACATTTTGTCCCAGACAAGCATGACCACGTAGTAGTCTTATAATAAAACACTACCGAGTTCAGGTGGGGAACCATCATCAAGGATAACAAAGTCCTTGCATAAGTCATCATTAGCTCTTAAGAAGGAACTTGTTCTCCTTGAACAAATAAATCAGTGGCTTGGTGTGCTAGGAACACATACAGAATGGAGGCGGCCATCCTATCATACCATAGAGTACTTCGCACATAGGCATGACTAACTTGGGATGATTCCAGAGGGAGCAAAAACAAGCTTTCTCGAACTTATGGCGGCAACTTGCTCCAAATGCACATGAATTTGAGGAAGTCACTTCTTCCGTCCAAGCATAAGCTTCATGAACGGAACACGAAGGCATTGCTTACAAAGTTTCCAATACTAGGTTGATGTTCAACATGAATCATCGGGGAGACAAAATGCTGCTGATGGGTTCAACAGCAACTCATTGGAATTTCCATATCACTGGACTTCCACCATCATGTGAACACGGTGATAGCATTGGTCAGACCCAAAGGATGTAATGGTGTATGCTCGAGGGACCAACCACGAGTAAGACAACATTACGAACATCGTTGGTGCTGATTTGATTTGATGATAGCCCATACTCAAATCAAAGTTGATAAGATAACAGGTCCAGTAACTGATTATAGGGACCAATCGATGAAGATATCATCTTTCTTCAACACACACAGACACACAAAAAGATATCCCTTATCATGAACTAAGTCAGACAAGCCTCCATCTTCCAACTCTCCAAGTTGTTGTTTAGCTTAACCAACTAGCTCGGCGGTATCCAACACAGATTCTTGGAGAACAGATGGTTTAGAGAAAAACCAACATGATCACGAACTCAACATAGCGATCAGGGAACAACCTGGTAATACTTCCGAGAAGATATTCGGAAAATCACAAACCACCGATATGTTACTTAGCTCGAGCACAATCTTGCTTTTCAGGGCAAGACGATATGATCAAGGGAGCGAGGGATTGACACAATCCTAACTCATTGATCGAAGAGTGCACCAGAAAATATGGACTAGGTAGCACGATCAATCTTAGGATGATGATTCGATAACCAGCACGCTAAGAATGAGAGTATTGTCCATTTACTACCAAGCAACAAGGTTTCTAGGAGTATTGATTTCACACATCACAGTTCACTTGTCGGCATGCCGGTTACAACAACACGGGACCAAAGAATGAATAATGATGGCGATAAGTATCACTGTGTCAAGAATTCATAAGAGGTGTTGCAATTCTCATGACATTCTTGACATAAATATGGTAACACTCCAAGGTAGAACAGAGCAAAAGCTGGGTGGCATTTTGATCTGTGGAATACAACTACTTTGACCCAATCCTAGAAATGGATGAGGTACTGGAGTTTGTTTCTCCTAGTCATTCTAGAATAGAATGGCTTGACAGACCAAAAGAATAAGAGGTATCGATGAGCATGAATGCAAGACATGCTCTTAACTATCAAGTGATAGACGGAGATCATGATACCACTAAAGAGAGGGACAACTCAAAGGAACATATATCTTTCTGAGTTGTAGATGCATAGATTAGCATGTCGAACGAGTTCAACATAATTCTTCCGGATAACCCATTCAAAAAGGTAGAACTAGCAGAATCACAATTATGAATGGAGAACTCCTCAAGAGTACTTTGATTGCGATCTTTTGATCCAACAAACTTCTGCCATAAGTGGTTCATAGTATTTGGAAGAAGGAAATACCACATACCTCGAGGACTAATGCAAAGGTTAATAATAAACTAAAGGAACGAGCAAACACTATCAACATGAAGTAAGTAGGGTGAATCTCGGGTTCAAAACCCAGAAATAGAAGGCCTACTAACTAAATGGCATCACGAGTCGGGGATGGTGGCCTGAATCATCACACCGGGAACACAAAACATTGCTAGATTACTAGGTGACTCCCTAAAATACCTAGGGTCATAATAACAGCCCCAACATATAAACCGAGGCAATAGGGTACCTCAACTCACCGATTAGTGTGATTAATCTGGCCCAAATGGACAACAGGAACATGGAGGAATGATTGCAAGTGCATTAGACTATCTAGAAACCTGGGATGACTCGGACAACATAACGGCTGTAAATGCTCAAAAAGATTTGAGACAACCTGCAAAAATGGTGGCATAACCACTCAACATCACAATATCAAGGTTCTGAGGCCAGCTATGAACACACGGAAGTAGTAGGAACTAAACTGAGGCTTAAACTCAACATTCCTAGGCAACTACGGTTTAGTAACACGTCATCCTGGGAGATAGAAGAGAAGCCTAGTTCTTAACCCCGTAGAAAAGATAAGATGACTCAGATCAGAAGGTCATGAGGATAAGGAGTAAAAAGAGCCTTACGTTCCCTTACACAATCAATTCCCTTATATAACTAAAGCTTTTCTAGACTCAACTTCGACCAGCTTGGCTTGGTAATCCTACAGGCAGTCAGGCTCTGATACCAAAGCTGTCAGGACCCCGATTCTAAGTCACACCGATATAGCCTGTAACACCTCATATCACTTTGTGGCCTCACGCACGGTATTCCCACGGGTGTCGCCTTACCATGGCCCGGGACCGTTTGCGCCTTTTGGCTCACGTATATGATAGTGTCGCTAGCATCCATATGACAGAGAACCCGGGGCGACATGACTAGTCGTGAACCCAAAGTGGCACTAACTTACAGGGACATGCATACATGAATCAACATCGAGCATGTCGGTCAGCAAGATGTGAATCCAGGCTGTAGCACTGGGCTAACGAGGCTCCGGGAACCCGGGCTATAGCAGGCTAGGCAGGACTCCGAATGTCACCGAGTGACATTTCCCCGAAGGGACAGACACAGGAACAAAGTGAATCACATGCCAGCCAGTCAAGTGCTCCAGAGCAGTAGTGCTGGGCTAGCAGGACTCCGGTGAACCGGGCTGTAGCGGACTACTATGGCTCATGGAAGCACAAGACTACATTTCCCCATAAGAGAGGCTACCAAGGATAAACAACTAGGTTGCCGGATCCCACACATACCAAGCATTTCAATCATACACACAATATGCTCGATATGTGTAAATACAACATGGCATCACAACATAACTCTACAACTCAAGTATTTATTCATTAGGCTCCGAGGAGCGAGATATTACAAACATGGGTCTCATGAGCCAACATCCAGAGCATACAAGCAACAAGCACATGCGGAAGCTTATCTTGTCTGAGTACAGACAAGAACAAATGAAGAAGGCTCAGAAGCCTGACTATCTACAAGACCCTCCCAAGGTACAAGATCGTAGCTGAGGTAACAAGCTAAACGTCGAAGTCCACACAGAACTACTAGCGAGACTGACATCTCTTTGCAAAACATAGAATAAGCAAACGTGAGTACCAATGTACCTAGCAAGACTTACATCAGAACTATCTACATATGCATCAGTATCAACAAATGGGTGGTGGAGTTTAACTGCAGCAAGCCAGCTTTGACTCGGTGGCTATCCTGAACTACGACTGCAAGTAACTCTTTTGAGGCGGCGCACACGAGTCCACATATTCACCATATCAATACTCCACTATGGATCCGCTCCCGTCTCCCTACAAGAAGGCCATCCATAGCACTCACGCTTATCTTGCGCATTTTAGAGTATCCACTTCCACTTGTCTATGAACTATGCAAGGGGTCCAAGTTTCCATATCCGAGGAATCCGGCTACTCGAATAGATAATGATAACCCTGCAGGGGTGTACTTCTTCACACACGCTCTCGCCACTTATCGCCCTGTACACATCATGTACCTCGGCAACCTTCAAGCGGAAGCCGGGCGAGGGAGTCGGCCACGACCTGACTAACCAACAAGTCTCTAGTCCATGTTTATCGCCTATTCGGGTTCCATCCGCAACGAGATCCGGCCGGGGTGCCGCTCACGGCCCCAAACGACGTGTGCAGGGTTCCCAAGCCCACCATCCGGGTGCCACTTGGTACACCGTGCCACTGTGCCTAGTCTGTCCCAAGCCCACCTGTACCGGGTGCCACTTGGTAGACTACTAACACTACCTACAAACACCAAAGACTAGTTGCAACTCCTGGATAGAGATCGAGTTGATTAATAAGTCGAGAGGGGCACTTAAGCATTCCAATGCGTGGTAGTTGCAACTCCTACCTACAGAACTCAGTTCCTAAGGACGGCTGCAATGAGGCAACCCACCATGTACTCCTACATGGCCTCTCACTGCTACCATTACCAAATCGTGTTCACAGACATAGCTCTTAACAGTAGGATATGTTCACCACATTCCAATTCATCCCCGATGAATCAGACCTGACACAACTCTAAGCAGTAGCAGGAAGGACAAACAAACATGAATGAGTAGGCACATCAGGGCTCAAACAACTCCTACTCATGCTAGTGGGTTTCATCTATTTACTGTGGCAATGACATGTCATGCAGAGGAAAGGGGTTCAGCTACCGCAACATGTAACAGTTGAAACGTTGTTGTCCTAATGCAGTAAAAGAGAGTAGGAGCGAGAGAGTGGGATTGTATCGGAATGAACAAGGGGGTTTTGCTTGCCTGGCACTTCTGAAGATAGTAAAGCTCTTAATCGGTGTCATCGAATTCATCGCTGGATCAATGTCTACTGAGGGGGGACAAACACCGGCAACTGAGAAAGAACACAATCAACACATGGCGATATGCAACAATATGATGCATGCTATGACATGGCAATATGAATGTGTTTTGGGCTAATGCAACAGAAAGTCATTTTAATTGAAGTGGAATTCAAAACTATATCAAATTCCAACTCCAAACCTATTATGAAATTTACCCTAATCATGTTTCATCCTAAACAGTGAGGTTAACTTGCTCAAACATGCATGAAAATGGTATAGATGGATTCCTTGATTTTTTCTGATAATTTTTAATATATAATTTATTTCATTTGGAGCTATAGATTAATTTCTATGATTTTTAGAAGTTTAGGCAATTTTCTGGAATTTCCTGTAAAAGAATAAATCCAGAAAAGAGTTATTGCATCAGCACTGCGTCATGCTGACCTCAGCAGGTCAAAAGAACGGGTCCAGGTCAAACCTAACCAGAGGGACCCACACGTCAGTGAAACAGGGAAGGGATAGAGGCTGACCAGTGGGTCCGGGTCAACGTTGACGTGGCATGGTCAAAATGACATGTGGGGCCGGCTATATTAACCTAAACTAAGCAGGGAATAAATCCCGGGGTTAATTAAGGTGTGGGGCCCATGGTCAGTGAGAGAGGAGGGTTGGTTAGCTGGGTCATTAGTGGCTAATGACAGCGCCACGTCAGCGTCACCGGAGTTACACCGGCGGCGACCAAAAACGCGGCGGAGGCACACTGGAGGGGCTCGGGTTTCGCCTATGGTGCACCGTTCTGTGCGCCCTTTGGCCCTACGAAGAGCTGGCGCGATAGCGCGTCAGATGGGGGTGGTCTCTGGGCCTGGGGTGGCCGGAGTCAACGGCGGCGAGCTCGGTTGCGGTCGCCGGAGTTCGGGCGCGAGCTGGGACGTGGTTGTGGTGGCCGTGGCGATGTGCGCTTAGCACCTACGGTGTCTACGTGGTGCGGTGAGTTCGATGGGCGCATGCCCAAGACCAAATGGTCATCGGAGCATCAACGGAGACGAGCACGGGCGGCGGCGGGTTCAGTTGCAGGCGAGGTGACGGCTACGGCGCATGAGGAGGAAAACGGAGAGGGGGAGCAGGAGCAGGGGCTCACCGCATGGTCGTAGAGCAGCTCAGGGTGCTCGGGGAGGCGGCGGAGACGGCGAATCGACGGGCGGCAATTGTCGGGGCAGAGGATGATGACGATGGCGATGGCGGCGTTCCAGGGCACCCGGCGTTGCGTGACTCGGCGAGGAGGACGAAGGTGATGAGGCGGATCCCTGGGGCACATCGGGGAGGAGAGAGGGGGGCAGTGGCCATGGTGAATGGCGACGGTGGCGACGAGCTCTGCTCGGTGGTGTGCGCGAGAGGGGAGCAGAGGAGGTGAGAGGAACGGAGAGAGTGCGAGGGGCCTGGGAGGGTGCGTGTCGTTCGTAGCCAGCTCCAGGCGGACAACGACAAGCAGGAGGTGGCGAGCTATGGCGCGCGCGCGGACACGCCTCTGCCAGTAGGCAGAGGTTGAAGACGGCTCTGCCCCTGGTGGGCTGGCCAGTGCAGCTGGGCCGACTACAGGTAAGGCCAGGTAGGTTTTCTCCTTCTCTGTTTTTGTCCTATTTTGGTTTTTGTTTCTATTATTGCAATTTGTTTTTTGATTTGGTAAAAACACCAAATCATTTCTATAAATCCTGAAATTAATTATGGGCAATAACTGAATTATCTTAGAGGCCCTTAGCTATTTCCAGAATTGTTGGAGCATTTAATAATATTAATAGGAATTAAATGCCCCAATTCAAATATTTTATGACTTAAATTCCTTAAAATGCTCATTATTTTTGGCATGGATCAAAACCATTGCCAAAAATATCAAACATCAAATAAGAGCATTTTGGGTTCTTGAATGCAATTTATTTAAGCTGGACCTATTTGGATTTCAAAGTGCTAGGGTTGTATCACCCCCAATTCAACTTTTAAATAAAATTTAAACATGATGCACACATGAAGCTAGCCTAGTGCAAAACCAGAAGCTAGGGATGTGACATCGGATCTCCGGATAACTGCCGAAGCGAAGAGTTAATCTTCGATATCGTCCCCTTCCGCAGTGGCTATCACACACTACTCGGACGAACCGCGATCGCTAGATTCAATGCAGTACCGCATTATGCATACCTCAAGCTCAAAATGCCAGGACCTCGGGGGTTATAACAGCTAATGGAAACACTGAATGCTCACTCCGCACGGAGGAGCACACTGCGGCCCTTGCAGCAGAAGTGCAAAGCAGCCTTTTGAGGCAAACCGCCAATTCGGCGACAAGGTCCACACACACATTCAAGCGAGTCCGGAATAACCAGCAACAGGATCACCAGGCACGTTCAGAGCTCTCCTAGCAATTCAGCCTCCGTCCTAGTCCCAGTTAAGCGACGAAATTTGCGCCGCGCGTACATAACTACGCACTAAAGATACCATGGGTATAGGCGGAGGCACGGCTATGGCATGTCCCACAATGCGGTTCAACCACCTCGGGACCAATATAACTTTATCATGTTCTTCCTTTCAGGACCCTATTCTCTGGAGGCCCTCTCTGATAGCTAGATCATCGGACCCATCACGGGAGGGAAGCACCAATGTAGCAAGAAGCTTTGACATACAAGGGAATGCCCAGGGGGTCTCTCATAATGGTCGTTATACCTGTTTTACTATGACGCCCCGAGACCGATGCGCCAGGTGTCTTCCAGTTATTTGTTGTTGTTGCCATGTCATTCGCTTGCGTGTTGCATTTTATCATGTCATCATGTGCATTGCTTCATCATGTTTTAAAAACTTCCATCCGTCCAGGTCTCCCCGTTTCTCTCTGTTGTCCGTTCTGAGCCCAGACACACTTGCACGCGCCCGCGGCATGTTCGAAATATTATTTTATAAGTGGCCGAAAAATGTTCTTGGAATGGGTTGAAAGTTGGCGTGCGGTGTTGTTTTGTTGTCAGTAGACCGCCTACCAAATTTCATCGCATTCGGAGTCCGTTTGACGCCCCAACGGATAACTATAGCGGCATTATAGCCGGTCTAATCGTCGGACGTTTTCGGTCTCTGGAAACTGCTGTCGGGTCTCTCTCTCTCTCTCTCTCTCTCTCTCTCTTCTCTTCTCTTCTCTCATCCTGAGGCCTTCCGCGCAGTCCACTACCTACCACCAGGCCCAACCTAACCTCTCTCATCAGCCCGCGGCCCTCCCCGCGTGTGCGTCCGAAAAGCTGTCCCGGACCCGACCCGGACAGTCGTCACCGATGGGTCCGGATCATCCCCAAACATCTACAAAACATCACCGTTTTATTTTTTTGAACTCCATACCTATTTATTTCTCATCCGTCCTATTGCGATAAGAGGGCACGAGTAGCCCCTAACCTTACCACTCGCTATATATTTTAGCCTAACCCGAGACCAAATCCCTAATTTTTAGGGATCCTCCCAGCCGCTGCCGCCCCACTCATTTCCCACCTCGGGAACCTCTCATTCTCCCCTGCCCAATCCATCAATCCCCACCAACCAGAGCCCTCCCATGGCTCCCTTCGAATCCATCCCCTCCTCGATCCACCTCCACCAGCAGCATCTCCGCTGTTCCCTGCCATGGCCGCACCAACCGCAAGCCGTCGCCGGATCCGCCTCCATCGGCCTCTGTTCGGCGTGGCACCGCCGTGATCCGCTCGCCAACCTCGCCGACCTGCTACTTCCCCACCTGCCGGCCCCTTCGCAAGTCCCCAGCGCCACCACCCTCTACTCGAGCGAGGGAGACGAGCGACGACTCTTCTGCATCGAGCCGCTCTGACTAGAGCGCTCACGTTGACCCAGCGCTCGCGTGACCGCGCCCACTCCAAGCCGCGGCCCAGCCCCAGCTCTCCTCTGCTCTTGGCAGAGCCCATGGTGAGCAACCAGCAGCCCCGCTAGCCCGTTGACCTGTTGCAGATTCAGCCCGTGTAATGTTTTTTTCATCTGGACGGCTTTAGTAATTATTCCAGAGAACATCGTTTTACAGAAAGGTCCCTAGTGTTCATGCATTTAATAACTCATCAACCGTGCATCATATTAAAATGTTTTATATATGTGACTTGCTTAGAATTTTGCCTAGTTTCATAATACACAACTTTCATCCATGTTAAAAATGTTTAAATTGCTCTTTGTTTAAATTTGCTCAAATGCCATGTTAAAATGATTTATTTCATAACTTAATAACCGTAGCTCCTTTGTAAATAATCTTTATATGTAAATGGGGTAGAAAAATGCCTAGTTTAACTTGGTTCATTTTCTATGCATGTTTAACAACCCTAAAATTGTGTTTAGGGAAGAACAGTAACAAACCTAATATATGCACATGAGGAGTTTCCGGAATTGTTGTTCGTTGTTCCGGCCTCATTTAAACTTGCCTAAATAGGTAGTTTTCATATGCTTCACCTCTTGCCATGTTCAACAACATTTAATATTGTTGGGTACCTAACCGGGAGTGAACTAAATAAGTCATGTGGTGCTTCGTCAATATGTAACTCGTTGCATATTGAGCTCCACTTAATTTCTAGTTTTGTTTGTTGCATTTTGCCATGCCATGAATCATTAAACAGGACATGCATCATACTTGTTTGCGCATCATGCCATGTTTATGTGATGGTTGTTTACTATGTTGTTTGCTCCTTTCCGGTGTTGCTTCTTCGGGTTAGTTCCGATAACGTCGCATTTGTGATGATCCGTTCGACTATGTCCGTTTGTCTTCTTCATCGACTCGTTCTTCTTCCTTGCAGGATTTTAGGCAAGATGACCATACCCTCAAAATCACTTCTATCTTTGCTTGCTAGTTGCTTGCTCTTTTGCTATGTCGCGATGCCTACCACTTGCTATATCATGCCTCCCATATTGCCATGTCAAGCCTCTAACCCACCTTTCCTAGCAAACCGTTGTTTGGCTATGTCACCGCTTTGCTCAGCCCTCTTATAGCGTTGTTAGTTGCAGGTGAAGATGAAGTTTGTTCCTTGTTGGAACATGGATATTGTTGGGATATCATTACTATATCTTATTTACTTTAATACACATATATACTTGGTAAAGGGTGGAAGGCTCGGCCTTATGCCTGGTGTTTTGTTCCACTCTTGCCTCCCTAGTTTCCATCATACCGGTGTTATGTTCCTTGATTTTGCGTTCCTTACGCGGTTGGGTGATAATGGGAACCCCTTCACAGTTCGCTTTGAATAAAACTCCTCCAGCAAGGCCCAACCTTGGTTTTACCATTTGCCTACCTACCACCATATACCCCTTCCCTTGGGTTCTGCAGACTCAAGGGTCATCTTTATTTTAAACCCCCCCGGTCCAGTGCACCTCTGAGTGTTGGTTCGAAACGAGTAGACTGTGGGGCCACCTTGGGGAAACTTGAGGTTTGGTTTTACTCGTAGGATGTCTCATCTGGTGTGCCCTGAGAATGAGATACGTGCGACTCCTATCGGGATTCGTCGGCACATCGGGAAGCTTTGCTAGGCTTGTTTTACCATTGTCGAAAAGTCTTGTAACCGGGATTCCGAGTCTGATCGGGTCGTCCTGGGAGAAGGAATATCCTTCGTTGACCGTGAGAGCTTGTGATGGGCTAAGTTGGGACACCCCTGCAGGGTTATGAAATTTCAAAAGCCGTGCCTGCGGTTACGTGGCAGATGGGAATTTGTTAATGTCTGGTTGTAGAGAACTTGACACTTAACTTAATTAAAAATGCATCAACCATGTGTGCAGCCGTGATGGTCTCTTTTTGGCGGAGTCCGGGAAGTGAACACGGTTCTTGTGTTATGCTTGAACGTAAGTAGTTTCAGGATCACTTCTTGATCACTTCTAGTTCACGACCATTGCGTTGCTTCTCTTCTCGCTCTTATTTGCGTATGTTAGCCACCATATATGCTAGTGCTTGCTGCAGCTCCACCTTACTACCCCTTTCCTACCCATAAGCTTAAATAGTCTTGATCTCGTGGGTGTGAGATTGCTGAGTCTTGGTGGCTCACAGATACTTTCAAACAGTTGCAGGTGCCAATTATACCAGTGCAGATGACACAACCGAGCTCAAGTGGGAGCTCGATGAAGATCTTGTTCGTTGTTTTTGTTTCTTTTCCGGTCGATCAGTAGTGGAACCCAGTTGGGGCGATCGGGGATCTAGCATTTGGGGTTTCCTTTCTTTATTTTGGATCCGTAGTCGGACCTTGATTGTATTCTGGATGATGTATGATTTTTATGTATTGTTTGAAGTGGCGATTGTAAGCAAACTCTTTATCCCTTTCTTATTCAGTAGATGGGATGTGTAAAGATTACCTGTCTTGCGACATGCCTACCATGCGGTTATGCCTCTAAGTCATGCTCTCAGACGTGGGAGATATAGCCGCATCGTGGGTGTTACAAGTTGGTAATCAGAGCCTTCCCCGACTTAGGAGCCCCCTGCTTGATCGAATTGCTGGCGTTGTTGAGTCTAGAAAAATGTTTTGAGTCTTATAGGATTATATATATCGGAGAGTAGGATTCTTTTTACTCCTCAGTCCCTTCATCGCTCTGGTGAGGCCTCCTGACGTAGAGTTTTGACTCTTCTCTTCTCAAATTTCATGAATTTTTTTAGGATCACGCCGGTATCTTGGAATCTTTCCGATGGTTTTGTGACGAGAACATTGTTCTTGGTGCCTCCTGACATTTACGGGTTGTGGCAGTGTCCCGGGGAGTTGAGCTCTGAGGTGTTGTCGTCACAATTTTATCGTTGAGGTTCTGGAATACCTAAGTTCGCCGACATCGAAAATCTCTTTTATGCTGTTTTTGGTGAGATAACCTCGACGCCACCCAGTACTAGGGCGGGAGTTCGGGAGTATTGCCATAACTCGTATAACGGATGCTTTTCCAAGGTTGAGGTAAATGATTTCCGAAGGTTTCTTGGTTATGTGTTGAAGGATGGATATAGCTGGATGTAGGATTTGCTAGTTTTAGGTGAGATATTATGCTTCCCCTGTATCCCCAACACCTGATTGCATAGCCAGAAAGTTTCGGGAGTTTATAACTGGGAATTCAAGTAGCTCCTAGGATATATTTCTGACAGATGTATGATATGAAATTGGGGTTCGACGTCTAGTGCTCCACCTATCCACGGTTGGTTTTACAGTGGTCTCTTTGTGTCTTAAAGAGTCCTTGGCTATGCTGACTCGGGGACACTTTGTATGTCATGTGCACTGACTTGTACATGATGGTGTTGTACGATCGAGCCTGTGTGGGCCCCACCACGAAAACTTTGGATGAAATCTCTATCATATGTTCGTTCCGGCTTATTTTCCAAGCCAATCCTTTGTTTTGTTTTGAGTTGTGGTATTTGAGTTGCTTCAATGTCAAGTGTTGATTCCATACTTTTTCTAAGCAGTGTTCTCATATTTCTATGTGGATGCTAATCCTTCATGATAATCGAGATTATCATGTCACTCCTTTTCAACCGGTGTGTTTTCCTTCAAGTGGATCCGATCATTTCAACATTCGCAAGATCAACTCTAAGTATTCTCAGCGGTGTTTGTTCCATTCGTCCCAAGTTGTCTTTGGTTTTCCCGCCCTCCCACCCTTTTCCTTCAAGGAATCAGATTTCTAAATCTACTATCCATTTTATTCATGGGAAGTCTCTCCATTCTTTTTTGTCAATGTTCTTATCCAGTGATTCTCAAGAAGATACTAACGGAGCTTCAAGTTCATCATTCTTCGTTTCTTTTATCTTCTCCGGTGGATTCAATTCAAGCTTTGTTGATCATATCCCTTTCCTCATTTCAAATGTTTTCTCATGCCGGTGCACCCCTAATCATTCACCTCTTGCTATTCTTTTGTTCTGGAGTGCTGAAGATATCTCAGGAGATTCGTGTTTTCATTCCTAATCCGTTCAAGATATCTCGAGGTTGTTATCTCATTCAAGCTATTTTATTCAACCGGTGCAATCTCTCTTCAAATTGTTCAACGGTGTATCTTTTGAGTGGGCCCTAACCCACAGGTCTTTTCCCAGGATCTTACCTGACTCTTCTAATTTTCCCGGAGCTATCTCTCAATTTTTTTTCAATGTTTGACATAAGAATGAATCATCATCAGTCAAATGTCTTTCCCCAAGATCTTTCAAATTTTTTTCATCGTTGGTTCAACCTTTCTAATTTTCATTCCAGGAGTATCTCAACAATTCTTGGTGGTGTTTCTCATTGTCATTCTCGGATTTGAAGACCGAAGAAGTGTTTCCTCTACATCTTGGTCCGTTCTCTCGACGATTCATGGTTCTAGCCTTATGCCATCCTCTCATAATTGTTTTTGATTGTGAGAATTCTTCCATCCATCCGGAGCATTTCATGAGTTGTTTTCATTTCTTTCCTCCGAAGGCCATCACTTCAGAAGAAATTATTCATTCTCAGCTTTCAGCTCTTGTTCTCCAAATCTTACTGGTGCATCGCTCAAATATCCTCTAATCAGTTCATGATCTCTTCGTTCTCTTGTATCTAAATTTCCCTCAAGTCTGTTCATTCGTTCTCTAATTCTTCCTGGTGAATTGTGCCTGTGCTACGTTCACTTTAATTCTTACGGTAGTTCATGCAAGATTTCTTTTCCTTCGTTATCATATAAATTTATTCGTTGTTTCAATCCTACTGGTGGTTCGTTGAAGACCTTCCCAAGTTTGCGCAATATCTATCTTAATCCTGTCTACGAGAATAAGTAGTATGCCAAATCCGTGCTTGTCATCAATCTAAATTGGTGAAGGATACGCAGAAAGTAATTCTTATTATTGTTTCATCCAAGTGATCTAGTTTTTTCTTCCCGGAGTTGTTCATCATATCACATTCTCGGTCCGAGATGCTACATCTTTTCTTTTCCGGAGTGCCATGTTTTCCGCATTATCACCACGAAGATCCATCTAAATCATTACAAGGCTTCACCTTGTGTTCTCAACTTCTCTTTCCTTTCGATTAATCATTCTTTTATTACCGGAGTTCTCAGGAAGACTCAACATGGTGGTTCGTTAAGGGTTTCTTTTATTCTTCAATTGTCCTCTGGATTTTTTCTCTCGAAGTTATGATCCCCCAAGCTTTACTCTAAAATGAACGTGGTGCTCAACACATGTTTGTTTTGAGGAGTTCAAGTATTATTCTTCCTGCATTCCAAAGTGCAATTCTTTCTTATCTCATCTTTTGAGGTGGCGTTATGTCATTGTTGACAATTTCCCTTCGTGTTTCATGATTCACAAGTTGTCCGGAATGACATATTTTAAACCCATCATTTTTAATTCGTTCTTGAGATCCTTTGCAACCAATCAATCTCTTCATTGGAGTTATCTTGGGTTATATTTCACCTAAAAGCCTTCCCTAAGGATTGTTTCTATTTATGGTATTTATAAATGACCCAAGTTCTTCGTTTATCCTCCCGGTGAAATAGTTTCTCGTCTCCTTGTTCATATCAATCCAAATCCATTGTTTCCGTTAGTGCCAGATTTTCACCTCAAGTTTTTTTTCGAGATGTTCTCCATAATCCCAGAACAAGCTTACTCTTTTCATTGTTGGTTTTTCCAACAACTCTGTTTGACCCTTCTCCTAAAGATGCTTTTTCAAGCTCATTTGAGGTAGAAGATGTTGTTTTCTCCTCTGTTCTTTTGATTCCATTCTTATATTTGTTCCGGATTCAGTGAGTTGTTGATTTCATCAAGTATCCTATCATTTTATCAAGATCATATTCTATGCCTTCCTTTTCCAACCGGAGTGTTATCGTAATTGATCCTTATCGTTCCTTGTACATTTCGTTCCTACCGGAGTGCTTGCATGTACTTATTGTCCATTGCAACCCTCTTCTTATACCTTGCAACCTACAAGGTTCTAGTAATGTTCCGTGTTCCTCTTTTCTATCAGAGTGTTTTCAACTTTGGTCATCTTCGTTGTATTCTTTCTTTCAATTTGTTCAACATCACAAGGTTCTTTGGTTTCACTCATTTGTCAAAGAAGCAACTTAGTTTTACTTCCTCCCTTCCTCTTCCGCTTCTCTCCGGTGCCATTCTAGATCTCAGGATGAGATCCTCTTGTAGTGGTGGAGTGTTGTGATGCCCCGAGACCGATGCGCCAGGTGTCTTCCAGTTATTCGTTGTCGTTGCCATGTCATTCGCTTGCGTGTTGCATTTTATCATGTCATCATGTGCATTGCATCATCATGTTTTAAAAACTTGCATCCGTCCAGGTCTCCCCGTTTCTCTCCGTTGTCCGTTCTGAGCACAGACACACTTGCACGTGCCCGCGGCATGTCCGAAATATTATTTTATAAGTGGCCAAAAAATGTTCTCGGAATGGGTTGAAAGTTGGCGTGCAGTGTTGTTTTGTTGTCAGTAGACCGACTGCCAAATTTCATCGCATTCGGAGTCCGTTTGACGCCCCAACGGATAACATAGCGGCATTATAGCCGGTCTAATCGTCGGACGTTTTCGGTCTCCGGAAACTGCTGTCGGGTCTCTCTCTCTCTCTCTCTCTCTCTCTCTCTTCTCTTCTCTCAGCCTGAGGCCTTCTCCACAGTCCACTACCTACCACCAGGCCCAACCTAACCTCTCTCATCAGCCCGCGGCCCTCCCCGCGCGCGCGTCCGAAAAGCTGTCCCAGACCCGACCCGGACAAACGTCACCGATGGGTCCGGATCATCCCCAAACGTCTACAAAACATCACCGTTTTTCTTATTTTGAACTCCCTACCTATTTATTTCTCATCCGTCCTATTGCGATCGGAGGGCTCGAGTAGCCCCTAACCTTACCACTCGCTATATATTTTAGCCTAACCCGAGACCAAATACAAAACCCTAATTTTTAGGGGATGTCCCATCCATTCCGTGTCCGCCGCCGCCACCAACTCACCAGCTACCTCGGGATCCTCTCATTCTCCCCTGCCCAATCCATCAATCCCCACCAACCAGATCCCTCCCATGGCTCCCTTCGAATCCATCCCGCAGGCCGCCGCTGGATCCGCCTCCATCGGCCTCTGTTCGGCGTGGCACCGCCGGGATCCGCTCGCCACCTCGCCAACCTGCCACTTCCCGTGCCTGGCGGCCCCTTCCTCCGCAAGTCCCCAGCGCCGCCTCCCTCTGTTCGAGCGAGGGAGACAAGCGATGACTCTTCTGCATCGAGCCGCTCTGACTAGAGCGCTCACGTTGACCTAGCGCTCGCGTGACCGCGCCCACTCCAAGCCGTGGCCCAGCCCCAGCTCTCCTCTGCTCTGGGCCAAGCCCATGGTGAGCAACCAGCAGCCCCGCTAGCCAGTTGACCTGTTGCAGATTCGGCCCGTGTAATGTTTTTTTCGTCTGGACGGCTTTAGTAATTATTCCAGAGAACATCATTTTACAGAAAGGTCCCTAGTGTTCATGCATTTAATAACTCATCAACCGTGCATCATATTAAAATGTTTTATATGTGTAACTTGCTTAGAATTTTGCCAAGTTTCATAATTTACTACTTTCATCCATGTTAAAAATGTTTAAATTGTTGTTTGTTTAAATTTGCTCAAATGCCATGTTAAAATGATTTATTTCATAACTTAATAACCGTAGCTCCTTTGTAAATAATCTTTATATGTAAATGGGGTACAAAAATGCCTAGTTCAACTTGGTTCATTTTCTTTGCATGTTTAACAACCCTAAAATTGTGTTTAGGGCAGAACAGTACCAAACCTAATATATGCAGATGAGGAGTTTCCGGAATTGTTGTTCGTTGTTCCGGCCTCATTTAAACTTGCCTAGATAGGTAGGTTTCATATGCTTCACCTCTTGCCATGTTTAACAACTTTAATATTGTTGGGTACCTAACCGGGAGTGAACTAAATAAGTCATGTGGTGCTTCGTCAATATGCAACTCGTTGCATATTGAGCTCCACTTAATTTGTAGTTTTCTTCGTTGCATTTATCCATGCCATGAATCGTTAAACCGGACGTGCATCATACTTGTTTGCGCATCATGCCATGTTTATGTGATGGTTGTTTACCATATTGTTTGCTCCTTTCCGGTGTTCCTTCTTCGCGTTAGTTCTGATAACGTCGTGTTTGTGATGATCTGTTTGACTACGTCCGTTTGTCTTCTTCATGGACTCGTTCTTCTTCCTTGCGGGATTTCAGGCAAGATGACGATACCCTCGAAATCATTTCTATCTTTGCTTGCTAGTTGCTCGCTCTTTTGCTATGCCGCGATGCCTACCACTTGCTATATCACGCCTCCCATATTGCCATGTCAAGCCTCTAACCCACCTTTCCTAGCAAACCGTTGTTTGGCTATGTCACCTCTTTGCTTAGCCCTCTTATAGCGTTGTTAGTTGCAGATGAAGATGCAGTTTGTTCCATGCTGGAACATGGATATTGTTGGGATATCATTACTATATCTTATTTACTTTAATGCACCTATATACTTGGTAAAGGGTGGAAGGCTCGGCCTTATGCCTGGTGTTTTGTTCCACTCTTGTCGCCCTAGTTTTGCTTCATACTAGTGTTATGTTCCTTGATTTTGTGTTCCTTACGCGGTTGGGTGATAATGGGAACCCCTTCACAGTTTGCTTTGAATAAAACTCCTCCAGCAAGGCCCAACCTTGGTTTTACCATTTGCCTACCTACCACCATATACCCCTTCCCTTGGGTTCTGCAGACTCAAGGTCATCTTTATTTTAAACCCCCCCGAGCCAGTGCTCCTCTGAGTGTTGGTCCGAAATGAGTAAACTTGAGGTTTGGTTTTACATGTAGGATGACTCATCCGGTGTGCCCTGAGAACAAGATACGTGCGACTCCTATCGGGATTTGTCGGCACATCAGGCGGCTTTGCTGGGCTTCTTTTACCATTGTCGAAAAGTCTTGTAACTGGGATTCCGAGTCTGATCGTGTCGTCCTGGGAGAAGGAATATCCTTCGTTGACCGTGAGAGCTTATGATGGGCTAAGTTGGGACACCCCTGCAGGGTTATGAACTTTCGAAAGCCGTGCCCGCGGTTATGTGGCAGATGGGAATTTTTTAATGTCCGGTTGTAGAGAACTTGACACTTAACTTAATTAAAAATGCATCAACCACATGTGTAGCCGTGATGGTCTCTTTTTGGCGGAGTCCGGGAAGTGAACACGGTTCTTGTGTTATGATTGAACGTAAGTAGTTTCAGGATCACTTCTTGATCACTTCTAGTTCACGACCGTTGCGTTGCTTCTCTTCTCGCTCTTATTTGCGTATGTTAGCCACCATATATGCTAGTGCTTGCTGCAGCTCCACCTTACTACCCCTTTCCTACCCATAAGCTTAAATAGTCTTGATCTTGCGGGTGTGAGATTGCTGAGTCCTCGTGGCTCACAGATACTTCCAAACAGTTGCAGGTGCCAATGATACTAGTGCAGATGACGCAACCGAGCTCAAGTGGGAGCTCGATGAAGATCTTGTTCGTTGTTTTTGTTTCTTTTCCGGTCGATCAGTAGTGGAGCCCAGTTGGGGCAATCGAGGATCTAGCATTTGGGGTTGTCTTTCTTTATTTTGGTTCCATAGTCGGACCTTGATTGTATTCTGGATGATGTATGATTTTTATGTATTGTTTGAAGTGGCGATTGTAAGCCACCTCTTTATCCCTTTCTTATTTAGTACATGGGATGTGTAAAGATCACCCCTCTTGCGACATGCCTACCATACGGTTATGCCTCTAAGTCGTGCTCCGACACGTGGGAGATATAGCCGCATCGTGGGTGTTACATTTACATACCCGCACGCAGCTCGCCCTTGGATCGGACATGTCAGATAGTCCTATTTTTGCTTATTGTACTACTTATACACATACGCTTTGACCTATCCTCTAAATAACAATGCACAGCATCAGCTCATTATTACATTTCTTCATTTTCTTATTTTCTTTTCTCCTTGTTTGTTTATTCACGACAAGTTGCTCCCGTACGTTCTGGTACGTTCAGTATGCCAGGGGCTTCAGTGTACCCCATCACATGGCAAGAAAAGTCCGAACACTTTCGACAGTGCGGCATCCCGAACTTATAGCATTATATGCATCAGCTCTGAATCATGTCTTGGGTCAATAGTTGGGTTTGCCCGGCTCCCATGTTTTGGTGCCTTACGTTCCGCTATATCGGCTAAGGTAGCACTAGGAGAACTACTGCGATTGTGTCCCGGTTCTTCCGGATGAGCACCTCAGTAGAGAAAGCTGAAAACTGACTGTCATGATGCGGCGAGAGCTGGTCGCTGTTCGAGAGGTCCCAAATCCCTAAAGATTTTTTTCGCTTTAGGCGAGGAGTCGGCCTTGTCCGATTTAGGCGTTCATAGCGCCCCAAGTTCGGCCTTCCGAATACAAGGGGCTTTGCCAAATTTTAAAATTGTAGACTTCTATGGCTAAGTGAGAGTGATAAAGCTTTATAGTCCGATCGCTTGGTTCGTTGTGCTGAACACCTCCTTCGAAGGACCCAAAACTGGGATAAAGAGTGATCAGATTTATCCCGAACACCTCAGTACTAGCTACATGGGGGCAGAAGCCGACGACTAGCCAACTCTCAGATTTTATAAACGGCTGCACAGAAGGTAATATTTTAAATCAACAAGCGTTATATAGTGCACATGAACTCGTTTTCATATTACAAGATCACATGAGTACATTCATTCAAAATCGCCACCCCAAAAAGTATTATGAACATTCCTTCAGGACGCTGTCATAATACTTTTTGGGGCGGCGATGCTCCTTGCCCTCCGGCGGCCCCTCCTTCACCAGCTTCTCGGCGTCCATCTTCGCCCAGTGCACTTTCGCTCGGGCAAAAGCCCTGCGCGCACCCTCAATGCAGACGGACCGCTTTATGACTTCAAGCCGTGGGCAGGCATTCACAAGCTGCCTCACCAGGCCGAAGTAGCTGCCCGGCAGGGGCTCGCCAGGCCACATACGGACTATGAGGCCCTTTGATGTCTACTACACAACCTTCTTCTTGTAGACTTTGTTGGGCCTCCAAGTGTAGAGGTTTGTAGGACAGTAGCAAATTTCCCTCAAGTGGATGACCTAAGGTTTATCAATCCGTAGGAGGCGTAGGATGAAGATGGTCTCTCTCAAGCAACCCTGCAACCAAATAACAAAGAGTCTCTTGTGTCCCCAACACACCCAATACAATGGTAAATTGTATAGGTGCACTAGTTTGGCGAAGAGATGGTGGTACTAGTGGTATATGGATAGTAGATAATAGTTTTTGTAATATGAAAATATAAAAACAGCAAGGTGGCAAGTGATAAAAGTGAGCATAAACGGTATTGCAATGATAGGAAACAAGGCCTAGGGTTCATACTTTCGCTAGTGTAAGTTCCCTCAACAATAATATCATAATTGGATCACATAACTATCCCTCAACATGCAACAAAGAGTCACTCCAAAGTCACCGATAGCGGAGAACGGACGAAGAGATTATGGTAGGGTACGAAACCACCTCAAAGTTATTCTTTCCGATCAATCCATTGGGCTATTCCTATAAGTGTCACAAACAGCCCTAGAGTTCGTACTAGAATAACAGCATAAGACACAAATCAACCAAAACCCTAATGTCACCTAGATACTCCAATGTCACCTCAAGTATCCGTGGGTATGATTATACGATATGCATCACACAATCTCAGATTCATCTATTCAACCAACACATAGGAACTCAAAGAGTGCTCCAAAGTTTCTACCGGAGAATCACAACGAAAACGTGTCCCAACCCCTATGCATAGGTTCATGGGCGGAACTCGCAAATTGATCACCAAAACATACATCAAGTGCATCCTGTGGTATCCCATTGTCACCGATACGCACGGCAAGATATACATCAAGTGTTCTCAAATCTTTAAAGACTCAATCCGATAAGATAACTTCAAAGGGTAAACTCAATCCATTACAAGAGAGTAGTGGGGGAGGAGAAACATAAGATCCAACTATAATAGCAAAGCTCGCGATACATCAAGATCATGCCAAATCAAGAACACGAGAGAGAGAGAGAGAGAGATCAAACACATAGCTACTGGTACATACCCGCAGCCCCGAGGGTGGACTACTCCTTCCTCGTCATGGGGAGCGCCGGGATGATGAAGATGGCCACCGGAGAAGGATTCCCCCTTCGGAAGGGTGTCAGAATCTAGATTGGCTTTCGGTGGCCATAGAGGCTTTTGGCGGCGGAACTCCTGATCTATTGTGCTCCCAGATGTTTTTAGGGTATATGGAGATATATAGGCGGAAGAAGTACGTCAGGGGGGACACGAGGGGCCCACGAGGGTGGAGGGCGCGCCTAGAGGGGGTAGGCGCATGCCCCTACCTCGTGGCCTCCTCGAAGCTTCCCTTACATGCACTTCAAGTCTTCTGGGCTTCTTCTGATCCAAAAATAGGTTCCATCAAGTTTCAGGTCAATTGGACTCCGTTTGATTTTCGTTTTCTTTGAAACCCTAAAACAAGGAAAAAACAGAAACTGGCACTGGGCTCTGGGTTAATAGATTAGTCCCAAAAAATGATATAAAAGTGTATAATAAAGACCATAAACAGCCAAAACAGTAGATAATATAGCATGGAGCAATCAAAAATTATAGATACGTTGGAGATGTATCACCCTTCATGGCCTGTTCGGCCGCCTTGTGAAGCTCGACCATTTGCTTCAACTGGTCGCTCAAGGGCATCGGATGTTCGGTCCAAGTATACTGAGACCAGAACAACTTCTCCGTCGAGCTCCCTTCCTCGGCCCGGTAAAATTCCGCGGCATCGGACACACTGCGGAGAAGATCTGCGAATGCTCCTGCAGACCTCCGAACTCGGGTAAGTAAAAGGAAAGTTTCCTTCACATGCTTGCTTTGCATAATGAATTCCTTACCCGCCGCTATCTTCTAGACCGCCTGATGCTCCTGGAGGGCCTTGTGGGCTTCGACCTTGGCAATTTTTGCATTCTCACGGGCCTTCGCAAGCTCAGACCCTTGCGTCTTAGAGTCACGATCCAAGGACTCGTATTTTTTGACGAAATCCTAGAGCTCTTGCTGCACCTCGCCGACTCGAGCCTCTTGCTTCTTGCGCTTGGTGCGCTCCTTGTTCGCTCTGTCTTCGGCCTCGGACAACGCCTTCTTCAGGGCCGCCACTTCGGTCGTGGCCCCTAGCAAAATTCATGATGATCCTGTGACTTAACAACCACATTTTTTTGTTCCTTATCAATATACAGACGGGGTATTTCTTAACTTTGTTCACTTCGAGCTACCTCTTAGTAAAGCCGAGCTCTTCTTCGAACCGCTCAAGGTCCCGCTTCAGTGCGGAGACCTCCGCAGTGCGAGCGGCAGCGGCCAGCAGTGAAGCCTGCTTATTAACATAAGACATATTCTGATTAGACTCATGTGATTATTATTTAATCCTCTGTTCGGCCTTTCTTTGCGAACGCCAAATAGAGCATCAGGGGCTACTGTTTATGCTATAACATTTTCTTATAAATTGATTACTTACCTCAAAGCCTGTTAGGAGGCAGGCACAGGCCTCAGTCAGTCCGCTTTTAGCGGACTGAACCTTCTCTACCACCGCACTCATGATAGTGCGGTGCTCTTCGTCAATGGAAGCGCCGCGAAGCGCTTCCAGCAAGTTGTCCGACGCCTCTGGATGGACAGAGGCCATCGGCACAGACGGCTCGCCCCCCTTAGTTAGGGGTCGACTGACAGAGTCCGGAACCACTGGAGGTTCTAGGGCAGTATTCGGCCGGGGGTCGGACTTGCTGCCCCCATCATTAGGGCCCATGGGAGCCTTGCCTCCCATGCGCCCAGCGTCCAGGAGGTCGCCTTGGGGCGCCCCCAGAACTACCTCCCCTTGGTTTGGTGCCCTTTGGGACAACACCTCGGCGTTGTCCGTAGGGAGGGGGGAGGAGGCGGTCGGGAGCGAATCACTGTTCATCCCCAACAGGCCCAAAGATCCATCCGAAGAGGATACGTCGAGATGATCCTTGGGTGGGCTGCATGATCATGTTCGGCATGATAAGAAACAATAAAACAAAATATGCCAGAACTGTTATGGTATCCGGATACTTACGACTTCGCCAGGGGCTTGTCCCTGGGCAACCACTCCTCGTCGTTCAAGGAGGGTTCTTCCCTTCTTGGACCCTTCGGCCTCCCCGGATGGGGCGGTCTTCCTTTTCTTATCTCCCCCGGCTGGATGGGGAGAATTTTCCTCTTCCTCCTCCTCGTCTTCGTGGGAGGAGGTACTCTTGGTGTTATCGGACGGCGAGTCCGATACAGCCTTGCGCCGCAGACCTTTCCTAGTCCCCGCGGCCTTCTTCTTGGCCTTCCTCTCTGGCGCCTCATAGGGCGTTGGAACCAGCACCTCCGTCAGGAGAGTACTTGCTGGATCTTCGGGCAGTGGGGCCGGACTATCGATCTACTCCGCTGTCGCGACCCATTCCTGTCAAATAATGTGGAGGCTCAGATCCCTCACATAATTATACTAGGGAAAGAAACGCCTTACGAGATATAAGGAGCTTACCGGATTAGCAGGGGGCTTTGCGCTGAGTCCGCGATCCTCGGTAAGAGGAGGAGGTACCTTGGCAAACTTAAACAGCACCCACCAGATGTCCTGGTGCATCGTGTCGAAGAGCTCTCGCAGCGTCTGGTGCCTTGCCGAGTCGGAGTTACACATATTGAAAGCCCGTCTTTGACACGGGAGGATCCGGCGGATGAGCATGACCTGGACCACGTTGACAAGCTTGATTTTCTTGCTTATCATGTTTTTAACACAGTTCTGGAGTCCGGTCAGCTCCATTGATGAACCCCAAGATAGGCCCTTCTCTTTCTAGGAGGTGAGCCGCATGGGGATGCCGGATGGGAATTCGGGGGCCGCCACCCAGTTGGTGTTGCGCGGCTCGGTGTTGTAGAACCACCCCGATTGCCACCCCTTTACGGTCTCCACATAGGAGCCTTCGAGCCAGGTGACGTTGGGCATTTTGCCCACCATGGCACCTCTGCACTCCGCTTGCTGGCCGACCACCACCTTCGGTTTAACATTGAAGGTCTTAAGCCACAGGCCGAAGTGAGGCTTGATGCGGAGGAAAGCCTCGCACATGACGATAAACGCTGAGATGTTGAGGATGAAATTGGGGGCCAGATCATGGAAGTCCAGCCCGTAGTAGAACATGAGCCCGCGAACAAATGGGTGGAGGGGAAATTCCAGCCCACAGACGAAATGGGTAAGGAATACAACCCTTTCGTGGGGCTCGGGGGTAGGACTGATCTGCCCCGTGCCTGGGAGCCGGTGCGCGATATCTGCGGCCAGGTATCCGGCTTCCCGGAGCTTCGTGATATTCTCCTCCGTAACGGAGGAGGCCATCCACTTGCCTCCCGCTCCGGACATGTTCAGAGTGGTTTTGTGGAGAGTATGCGAACTTGGGCGCTGGAGCTCGAGTGCGCGAGAATGGATGGGCAGGAGTGAAGAAAGCGTGGGTAAAAAGGTGGAACCCTTATCCCTTTATAAGGCCGGAAGAAACTATGCGCCTCCCCACCTGCCTGGTAAATTCGCTTATTCCCCAAGCGTCATGATTAATGGCGCGGTTGGGTTACCCACACCCGTATTGATGAGAATCCCGTGATAAGGGGACACAATCTCTGCTTTGACAAGACATGCCAAGAAAACCGCCTCGCAATATGTGTAGTAGCTGGTTGAGAAAAACGGTTCAAATAATGACCGGGACCATGGCGTGATGTCACATTATGAAAAGTTGTCAGCAGATTAGATTTTTGGAAACATTATACTCTCTATGGTGGTATGTGGAATTTGTTTTCCAGAGCCGGACACTATCCTTGTGTTCAAAATCTTCTATGGAGTATTCGGAGGAGGAACCCGCCTTGCAATGCCGAAGACAATCTGCGCGCCGGACTCATCGTCATTGAAGCCTGTTTCAGGGGATACTGAGGGAGTCCTGGATTAGGGGGTCTTCGGCCGGACTGTTGGACTATGAAGATACAAGATTGAAGACTTTGTCTCGTGTCCGGGTGGGACTCTCCTTTGCGTGGAAGGCAAGTTTCACAATTCAGATATATAGATCTCCTCCCTTGTAACCAACTCTGTGTAACCCTAGCCCCCTCCGGTGTCTATATAAACCAGAGGGTTTAGTCCGTAGGACAACAACAATCATACCATAGGCTAGCTTCTAGGGTTTAGCCTCTTCGATCTCGTGGTAGATCAACTCTTGTAATACTCATATCATCAAGATCAATCAAGTAGGAATTAGGGTATTACCTCCATCGAGAGGGCCCGAACCTGGGTAAACATTGTGTCCCCCGCCTCCTGTTACCATCCGCCTTAGACGCATAGTTCGGGACCCCCTATCCAAGATCCGCCAGTTTTGACACCGACAGAGATGTCCAAGATAGTATATTTATATGTGAAATCTCTCTTCCTTCAATATTCTTTCATGAATTGTTCAAGTGACCAATGTTGAGTTTGCTAACTTTCAATAAATTTTACTACCTATACTTCTTATAAGTGAAGTCATTACTCCCCATGGGATAAGCATATGAAGCATATATAATTTCAGATCTATGATATTCAATTCATTCAACCATTTACTCATAAGATATAAGTGAAGCACGTGAGTAAATGACAAACTACTCCAAAAAGATATAAGTGAAGAACAATGAGTAGTCAAATGATTAACTAGTCAAGATTTCAGATCCAATGATTTTATTCAAAAAACAAGTAAAATGAAAATACTATCCAAGGAAAACACATATCATGTGACGAATAAAATAT
Organism: Triticum urartu; assembly: GCF_003073215.2. Classification (NCBI taxonomy): domain Eukaryota; kingdom Viridiplantae; phylum Streptophyta; class Magnoliopsida; order Poales; family Poaceae; genus Triticum; species Triticum urartu. Next base: position 80,820,241 of record NC_053026.1, read on the forward strand.
AGCCCCGAGTAAGGTATACCGATGGTTTTGAAGACGAAAGAGGGGATGCCTTCCGGTGCATCCCCAAGCTTAGGCGCTTGAGTCTTCCTTGGATATTACCTTGGGGTTCCTTGGGCATCCCCAAGCTTAGGGTCTTTCCACTCCTTATTCTCCTCGCATCGATATCTCACCCAAAACTTGAAAACTTCAATCACACAAAACTTAACAGAACTTCGGGAGATGGGTTAGTATGATAAAGACAAATAACTCACTTTGGAACTGTCAAGACAAGATTCATAATTATTTCCAAATATCCCTTCTGTACTCTATCATTTCCACAATTTATATCACTTAATATAAGCTATGGAAACACAAAAACAAGCAAACTATGCATTGAAAACAGAATCTGTCAAAAACAGAACGGTCTGTAATGATCTGAACAACAACCATACTTCTGTTACTTCAAAAATTCTGAAAAATTAGGACAACCGAGGAAATTTGTATATTAATCTTGTACAAAAGAATCAGTATTTGATCGTGCTTTTGTTAAAAATGAAAATTATTTTACTGGGCACAAAAGTTTCTGTTTTTCAGTAAGATCAAATCAACTATCACCGTAAGCCATCCCAAAGGTCTTACTTGGCACTTTATTGAAATAAAAGCTATAAAACATGATACAGTAGTATATTAATCATGTGAACACACAAAAATAGTAAGTATAAATATTGGGTTATCTCCCAACAAGCGCTTCTTTTAATGCCTTTTTAGCTAGGCACGATATTATAATGATACTCTTCCAAGCCCAATTCTGATGATAGTCTTATTCATACTCCAAAAGATATAAGTGAAGTTCATAGATCATTCTACAATTAATATAGATTTACCAACATCCAAGCTCAAAATATATAAGTGAAGCACACAAAGCATTCTATAAAGCCATACTCAAAAGATTTAAGTGAAGCACAGAGAGCATTCTATAAAGCCATACTCAAAAGATTTAAGTGAAGCACATGAAGCATTCTATAAATAAATGAAGGAATATCTCATACTAGCATGGTGCATAAAGGAAAATAAAGGAAAAATAAACTCACAAGACACATATCATGTGAACAAAACAAAAACTGAGGCATACCGATAATTGTTGAAGAAAAAAGATGGGATGCCAACCGGGGCATCACCAAGCTTGTCGGAGTAAATAGCCATGGGTAGCCTAGCCGGCCTCCCCTGGCACTTCTGAAAAAATTACGAGCCCGCCTGGCTCTCAAGAATCCAAGACGCGGGGCCGCCTTCCCCTAGCTAGCTGCGATCAAGGCCGGCTTTCGGAAGGCGGTCCGGCTCTAGCCCTCATAAGAAGGCCGACTTCAAGAAGCCGGCTATGAGAAGGCCGACTCCAAGAAGCCGGATCCTCGTAAAGCAGTCAAGACCGTACCCACAAAGTTTGCACCCACCTAACAGCGGTGCGACGGGGCGTGGCTACAGAAGAGCCTGCCACCCTCGAATCCTGGGGCACGCCTGGCACAGTGCGCCGTACGGGGTAGGCATGACCCGTCCGGCGCAGCACTGTTGCCATGTTGACCTTGGCCTCACCCACGACGGGCCACCAGCGCGGCCCACAGGCGGTGGGCTCCGTTGCGCAGAGAGACGGCCAAAGGAGGCCACGCTTCCAACCAGCCGGCCCAAGACAAAGCCGGCTCCCCGCAGCCGGCTTGCCGCCTCCCTCGAAGAAGACGCCCCATTAAGGAGACAAGACGCGGTAAGGCTACAACGATCATCCGACAGGCGGCGGTACTGTAGCCGCGCTTACCACGAAGAAGCTCACATCAACGAGATGAAGCCACAGTGACCAGCCGCCGACCTGGCCCCGGACAGTGGGGCCTGCCTGTCGACCAAGGAGTTGGCAGCCGGCGAGACCCACCAGCCGGCGGGCCCCAGCAGCCGGCGCAGAAGCCGGCGAGCGCAGTCACAGACAGCTGGGCCCCGCGCCCAGCCGGATTACCATTGTACCCCCGGGGGGTAGGCCTATATAAACCCCCCGGAGCACCCATGCAAAGGGTTCGACCCCCCGCTAATTCTAGACTCCACACAAGGAGAAGCAGCAGGCTAGCCGTGCCCTTTCTTCCTCCTGCCCCCAAAAAACAGCTCAAGGAGCGTCGTGTAGCTACTTGATTCATCGAGTGAGCATGCGGAGACCCCGCAGAGCAGCAGTAGGGGTGTTATCTCCTCGGAGAGCCCCGAAGCTGGGTAAGATCCGCTGGCGTGCATGTCTTCACCTCATCTCGCTTCCAGGCACCGGCGATGTCTTACTGGTTCCCACAAAGATAAGCCACCTGTTGGCATATGTCGCACCCACCACCCGACATTTGGCGCCCACCGTGGGGCCAGGCGCACCGTCGTCCGGAGACCTGTTCTGGACGGGAACCCTCTTCCTCCCCAGCAAGCGTAGCCAGCCCGGCACGCCCGATGGCGCTTGCCACGACGCGCTGCAAGGTGTCACCAGCATCTTTGCGGCAAGCGGCCTCGCCGATCTCCCCGAGGAGACCTTCATCTCCGATGAGCTCGCCTCCGATGCGGGCACTGACTGCCTCGCCAACCTTCTCGGCCAGCTCCATGTCTCCAGCGAGCCCGCTGCGGGCCTCGAGTCGGTTGGCTCCACCAACCCGATGCCTGTCGACTCCGACACGGCCTCCTACGACGCCTTCCCCACCAACGTCGCGATCTACAACGACCCGCTTCCTCGAGCCGACGGCTGCGATGCTGTCACCGCCGAAGTGATGGTTGTCGGCCACGGCGGCCTGGCCGACGAGAGTGCCCGCGACGCCCCGCGCGCGGCGGCCCACGACTTGTCCGCTCCTCTCCCGGCCGACGCCGACGGCGAAGCACTGGAGGCACGCTGCCTCGCTCTCCTCGCAGAGGGCCGGAGGCTGGCCTCCGTAAGACGCCTCACTGAGGCCTACCAGCGCGAGGCTGACCGTGCCGCCTTCGGCACGCCGGCCCCGGGCGGGCCAAGCCGGGCCAGCCTTGTCAAGCAACGCGGCGCCGTCATCGCCGACACGCTGGGAGTCGACCGCCCTGTCTACGCCACTCCGCTCGAGAACTTGCGTGCCGCCCAGGCGGCCGTAGACGAGCTGGACGGCCTGGAGGCCGAAGACCTTCCCCACATGACCCGGCGCATCCAGCAATTGATTGACGCCGCCGCGCAGCGGCACGAAGCCGACGCTCGCGCGGAAAGCCTTCCCCCGCGCCGAGAACATGGCGCGACGTCCCAGACGCCGACTCCGAGCAATACCCACGCGCGACGCGAGAAGGAGCCGGCTACCAGCCGCAGCCGGACCCGGATCTCCATCGAGCGGGACGCGGACGGTCATCCCCGAGCCATGGAGTGGCGGGGTGACCCGCCTCCGCCTCCGCCCCGTGGAGAGAGATATCCCGCCTCACCTCTAGTGCCGCACCCGACTCTCAGCGTCCGGCTGGGCCGCCGCGAAGGAATCGGCGAGAACGACGCCCGTCATCGAATCGACCGCCTGGCGCGATCCCTGGCATTGGAAGAAGAAGACGATGTCGGCCCGCCTTGATTTGGCCCCCGCATCCGCGACAAGCCCTTTCCCAAAGTGTTCTCGCTCCCAAGAGACACGCCCAAGTACAACGGCTCCGTGAAGCCAGAAGATTGGTTGATCGACTACTCCACCGCAGTTAGCATAGCCAACGGTAATCGGCGCGTCGCCGTGAAGTACGTGCTCCTCATGCTGCAGGGCACGGCGCGGACCTGGCTCAATAGCCTGAAGCCGCGTAGCATCAACAGCTGGCTAGACTTCACAGAAGCCTTCATCCGCAACTTCACCAGCACCTACAAGCGGGCTCCCAAGCCCAGACAGCTCTCCTTGTGCGTGCAAGGCCCCGCCGAGTCCACTCGCGATTACCTCACGCGTTGCGACGAGCTCCGCAACTCCTGTGAAGGGGTGCACGAGGTGCAAGCCATAGAATACTTCACAGCCGGATGCCGAGAAGGCACCCTCCTCAAGCACAAGCTCCTCTGCGACGAGCCGGCTACCCTCGACGAGCTTCTGGACATAGCGGACAAGTACGCCACCGCCGACTCCTCGATGAAGATCGAGCTTCGGGTAGACGCGTCCGGAATGGTGCTCAACCCGGCGCCCAAGATGCCGGCTGGAGAACCCGGCCGACACCCCAACTCGAACGACAACAAGCGCAAGGGCCCCGCGCCGCCTCCCACCAGCTGGCAGGTGGCCACAGTCGAAGATGCACCGCCTGAAGAACGACCGGCGCCCAAGAAGCCCAAGGGCGGCAGGCCGGCTTGGCAGCCCGCCTTCTCCTACGAGCAAACCGTCGACACCCCTTGCAAGTTCCACAGCGGCGCGAAGCCGTCCAACCACACGACCCGGAAGTGCAACTGGCTCACCCGAATCTCTAAGGGCGAGGGGCTCTTGCCACCTCCGCCTGCCGGCCCGCCACCTCCGCCTCCGCCGCCTCCGGCCGCTCGGCCCGCAGTCGGAGCCGTGCATGACGAGTTCCCTGATGAGCAAGCGACCTACATCATCTTTACAAGCCATCTCGAAGACCGGCGCAACAAACGCCAAGAGCGCCACGAAGTTGGCGTGGTCGCTGCCGACCCCGCTGGACACATGCATTGGTCAGAAAAGCCCATCAGCTGGAGCCGGGCCGACCATCCGGAGGTGATGCCGTCTCCCGGCTCTTATGCTCTGGTCTTGGAAGCCACCCTTGCGACGGACAGACGCGCCACTCGCTTCTCCCGTGTGTTGATAGACGGCGGGAGCAGCATCAACATCCTGTATCGTGACACCCTGGAGAAGCTGAACGTCAAGACAAAACAGCTCACGCCCACTCGGACAGTGTTCCACGGCATCGTACCCGGCCTGTCCTGCGCCCCCATTGGCAAAATCAAGATTGATGTACTTTTTGGGGACAAGGAGCATTTCCGCCGGGAAGCGATCTGGTTTGAAGTGGTGGACCTGGAGAGCCCTTACCATGCATTGCTGGGCCGACCTGCCTTGGCCAAATTCATGGCGGTTCCCCACTATGCATACCTCAAAATGAAGATACCAAGCACCAAAGGCGTCATCACCGTAGCCGGTGACTACAAGAAGTCCTCTGAGTGCACAGCAGCCAGCAGCCGGCTGGCCGAGTCCCTTGTGATCGCCGAAGAGAAGAAGATGCTGGACCGAGTCGTGGCCATAGCCGGCAAGCAGTCGGCCGTGTCCCCCGACCCCAAGGAGCATGATGCTCAAGGATCTTTCCAGCCGGCCAAGGAGACGAAGAAGATACCCCTTGACCCCGAGCATCCAGAGAGGTTTGCCGTCATCGGGGCAAACCTGAACAGCAAATAGGAAGGCGAGCTCGCCGATTTCCTCCGTGAGAATCGGGACATCTTTGCGTGGTCCCCCAAGGACATGCCGGGTGTTCCGAGGAAATTCGCCGAGCACAAACTACATGTTTGAGAAGGCGCAAAGCCAGTCAGACAACCCCTTCGCCGACTGTCGGAGGAGAAACGCAGGATTGTAGGGGAGGAGATAGCCCGGCTCTTGGCGGCCGGCTTTATCATGGAAGTTTTCTTTCCAGAGTGGCTCGCCAACCCGGTCCTTGTCCTAAAGAAGAATAACAGGTGGCGCATGTGTATATACTACACAAGTCTCAACAAGGCTTGCCCCAAAGGTCCTTTTGCCCTGCCAAGGATTGACCAAGTGATAGACTCCACGGCCGGATGCGAGCTGTTGAGTTTTTTGGATGCTTACTCCGGATATCACCAGATAAAGCTAGACCCGGACGACCGCCTGAAGACCGCCTTCATCACGCCGTTCGGAGCCTTCTACTACCTGACTATGACATTCGGCTTGAGAAATGCCGGTGCCACCTTTCAGCGTTGCATGCAGAAGTGCCTCCTCAAGGAGCTCGGCAGGAATGCTCACGTTTACGTGGACGACATCGTGGTGAAGACGGAGAAGCGTGGCACCTTGCTGGAAGACCTCAAGGAAACATTTGAGAACCTGCGTCGGTTTCAAATCAAGCTTAACCCCAAGAAATGCGTGTTCGGGGTGCCAGCCGGCCAGCTCCTAGGCTTCCTGGTCTCTGAACGCGGCATCGAATGCAACCCGGCGAAGATCAAGGCCATCGAGAGAATGGCGATCCCTACCAAGGTATCCGGCTGGACTTAGCATCCGTCGCCCACCCGCAGTCGAACGGCCAGGTCGAGCGAGCCAACGGCCTCATCCTCTCCGGCATCAAGCCCCGACTGGTTGTACCTCTGGAGCACTCAGCCGGCTGTTGGCTCGATGAGCTGCCGGCTGTCCTCTGGAGTCTGCGCACTACACCAAACAAGTCAACCGGCTTCACCCCTTTCTTCCTTGTGTATGGTGCCGAGGCGGTCATCCCAACTGACATTGAATTCGACTCGCCTCGAGTAACCATGTACACGGAAGCGGAGGCCAAGGAAGCACGAGAAGACGGCGTCGACCTGCTGCAGAAAGCCGGCTGTTAGCTCTCAGCCGGTCTGCAATTTACCAGCAGGGTTTGCGCCGCTACCATAGCCGGAAGGTCAGGCCAAGATCTTTCCAAGAGGGCGACCTTGTGCTCCGGCTGATTCAGCGAACAGCCGGCCAGCACAAGCTCTCAGCCCCTTGGGAAGGCCCTTTCATCATCAGCAGAGCTCTAGGCAACTACTCCTACTACCTGATCGACGCACAGAAGCCGAAGGCACGCAAGAGAGACGACTCCGGCAAGGAGTCGGAACGGCCATGGAACGCTAACCTCCTTCGAAGATTTTACAGTTGAAAGGCAGTATGTATCACGCTAACTTTTGTATTAAGTACAAGACAATAGGCTCCCCGAGGAGGGCTCGGGGACTGCCATCCCTTATTTATGAATGAAAAATATCATGCTTATGACCTTGTCGTATCATTTACTTATTCCGTCCGGCACCGAGTTCGACTAGTCGGCTCGGGGACTGGCCGACTGAAGTTATGTTAGAAGTCCTACCCGCAATCAGACAAGTAGTGTGTCGGCTCTCAAGCCTTCTCTTGCCAAAGTCGCAGTTCGAAGAACCGGCTGTCCGGCTGGCAAGAGTTAAAGGTAGGAACGACCGCCCACACGAAAAACGGCTAGGGACTAACGGACTAACATAACAAAAGCCGGTTTTTCTCACACCGCCGACGGGCTACCAGAGTAGCCGGCCGGCCGGTTTCCATTCACTTTACTTTAATCCAAGAAAGCTCAAGTACTTGCCTCCCCAAAGAGGGAAGGCGGCAAAGGAAAAAGCCTAAGGATAAACAAGCATACGCGAATGGAAACCAAACATGCACATGATAATATTTACATAAAAGACCTCCAAGAGGCCAGCATTCAACCTAGTTTGGATACACCCCCAGTGGGTGGAACTGCGAAACTTAACAAAAGATTGTTCAAAGACAACAAAGCAGGAAAGATAAAGACGGCAGGTCAAGCTGGCGGAGCGGCCGACAAGCCAGACTGGTTGGCGGAGACGGTCGCACCGGCTGAAGGAGCGGCCGGCTGACGAACTTCGGCTTGGTCGCCGCCTCCCGCAGAGGGCGCGCTTCCACGCGCCTCGTTGCTGGAGGCACGGTCGGCCTGAGGTCGGCTGGTTGTTCCACCAGCCGGCTCGACGTCTCCGCCGTCGTCGTCTTCGTCTTCTTCGCCCTCATCACTGGAGGCGATCTCCTCCGGCGAGTCCTCGCCCACCGCCGGGTTCAGCCCGAACCACTCCTCTGGCTATGCGACACCGTCATCATCGATTTCGGGTGCGAAAACGCTGATGTCGGTGCACTCGGCGATCGTCGAAGCCCGCTGGGCGATAGACGGCCTCACCGCCTCCAGCTCCGCGCCGGCCTCCATCCGCCAAGTGCGCAGCTGGTCCAGGCTCAGCCCTGGGTACCAAGCCCGAACGAATTCCAACGCCCGTCCGGCTCCGAGGCGGGCCGCTGACGCTTTCCAAGCCTCGAAGCGACCAACTGCGACTTCCAGCCAGTCGGCAGTTCGGCTCGGAGTGCGGGGGATCGTCTCGCCGGGCCAGAGGGCGGCCAGCACTTGCGCCCCCGCACGTTGGACCCGGCGAAGCATCCGATGAGCCGGCTGCAACCGTGCCTAGACAGCCAGAAGCTGCTCCTCAAGGGTCCGGTTTGCATCCGGCGCGATGTCGGCCCCCGCTTGCCGGCGCGCCTCGTGATGGGCCTCAATGCTTTGGGTGGCGAAGGCGGAGTAGCCTGGGAAGTAATCTGCAAGAAACAACAAGCAAGAGCTCAAGATAAGTCAAAAAACCCAAGCGGCAAGGGGCAGGGGAGGGCCTAGGAAGGCAGCTTACCGTCGATCAAGTCCTTGATCCGGCCGAAGCCTTCGTCCAGGCCTCGCCGGGTCTCAGACCAGGTCGCCGCCGCCATCTCATACTCCGCCATCAAGGCGTCTTCGCTTTCCCGTGCCGCCTACAGGGCCGCTTTGTGGCTTTCCTCTTGGTCAGCTAGCTTCTTGGCCAGGCGATCCCGTTCCTGGACCAAGGCAGTGCACTCGGCCTCTTTGGCGTAAAGGGCGGCCTTCGCTTCGCCAAGCGTTGGCCCCTGAAGACAAAGAAAAAGAAAAATCAATAAGAAAAGAGTCGTCAAGAAAGATCCGACCCGACTGCGCGGCAGTCGGCCCGAATCTCGGGGACTACACCCAGTGGGTGCTCTGACGCGCCCCCACAGGAGACAGACAAAATCAAGTACTTACTTCGGCTGTTGGCCAGGTCGTCGGTCCGCCGGCTCAACTCTCGAGCCTGGGAGCCGAAGGCGGCAGCACGAAGGTTGTGATATTCCTGAAAGTTTAGAAAGAAAGCAAAGTAAGGTGGCCGTCGAGAAAGATCTGACCCGACTGCGCAGCAGTCGGCCCGAATCTCGGGGACTACACCCAGTGGGTGCGCTGACGCGCCCCCACGGAAGAAATCAAGAAAGCAAAGCAGCCAAGAGCGAAGGACTCACCCGGATAGTGGTTCGCGTTGGACAAGAACTCTTGGTTGAGCTGTTGCAGCAGGGCGGCTTGAGCTTGTAGCGGCTCCGGACCCCTTGAGCCACCGCATCCAGCTCGCTGGTCCCCCCGCTGGGAGTCCACTCGGACACGGCGGTGCTGGCGCCTCCAGATCTCCCAGCCGGCTGGCCTGCGCCCGCGGCTCGGCGCAACTCCGGCGGAGCGGCGCCTCCTCCAGCACGCCGGCCCGTCGCCAGCTGCACCTTGAGGCCGGCTCTGCTCTCCGGCTCACCTCCGGCCGGCTCCTCTGGCGCCGCTGACGATTGACCGCCTTGGCCCGCTCCGGTTGGCGCCGCAGGCGGCGCTCTCCCCGCCAAGGCCACGGGGTCCTCCTCCCTCTCCAACAGCGGCGGGTCTTGGATGATCTCCTCCGCCAAGGGCAACGGGGTGTCGGGGGGCCACGGCTCGGAGAGGACGGCGAGCAGCGGAGGCTGGCTGCGCGAGCTTTCCGCCTCCGTCTCCGCGGTAGCCGCCTCCCTCTGGGCCTTGGCTACCACTCCGGCCTGCTCCTGTGCCACCTGGGCGGCCGCCTTCTCCGCCGCCTCGCGCTCCTCCTGCGCTTCGCGGGCGTTCCGCTCTGTGGCCTCCCTAAGATCGGCGCGGGGTCCACGCGGCGGGAGCTTGAAGACCCTCCAGTCGGCCCCACGACGGAGCCGCCCGGGCCCCGCTCAAGGGAAAGCGGCGCCCTGTCCAGCAAGCGAGGAAAAGTTAAGAATTCGAAGAAGAGAAGACGAGTGCGGCAAGCAATTGAAGACTTACGCCGAGACCGCCTGGGGCTGTTTCAGCCTTGCGGAAGCGGGCCGCCTTCGCGGCCGCCTCATCTCGCTTTGTCGCCGCGGCGGAAGGCTTGGACTTCTTCGGCCGACTGCCGAAGAGGCCTAGAGCGGCCCGGCGCTTCTGCGCGCCGCCGGCAGCCGGCGCGACAGACGAGCCCGCGCCCTGTTGGTCGGCCGCCGGCTGGCGACGCGGAGCGACTTCGGCTTCAAAGTCGTCCGGCCAGTCCTCGAAGCTCGCGGTGAACCTTGAGCCTCCGGGCTCGGCACTGTCCCCCACGACGGCGTCTTCCATGGCAGCCGCCCCCAAGTCCGGGTCGGCAACATCATCCACCGTGCGGTCGGGGGCGTACTGGCGTTCGATCCCTGCCGCCCCGGCCGGCGGCGCAAGAAGAGGGTTCTGCACAGAGAACCGGCTGGTCAGAAGCCGGCGTCACGAAGCCGGCTGACGACGAAAAAGAAGATAAAGAGAGAAACTTACCACGGGTGGAGGATTTGCGCGAGAATACGGCGCCTTGCCGTATTGCCAGTCCCCCGCTTGCAGTTGGCAATGTAATTGACCATGAGCGCCACCTCCGCGTGGGGCATCTCCCATGTGCTCAGCCGGCTTGGGTCGAAGCGGCCGCTCATCTGACACATCATATGGGGCCGGCTTTGGAGAGGAAGGATCCGGCGCTCCACGAAGGCGGCCACCAAGTCGGCCCCGCGCAAGCCTTCCGACTGAATAGCACCCGAAGCCGGGAGATGGCGGCGTTCCCGGCCGGAGACAACGACCGGGACCGGAGCTCCACGAGGGCTGCCTCCAGCCGGCGGGCCGGCTACGTAAGCCGGCAGATTGATGTAGTCTTCTTGCTCGGGCGACGTTCTTCACATAGAAATAAGATCTCTGCCAGACCTTAACCGACTGGATCAGGGGGATGGGCGGGAACGGATTGTTCTCACGCCCTCCTCATGGCGATGAAGGCTCCGCAGGGGGCGGGCACGCCGGCACGACTGTGCCGAGCTTGCTCTGGAAGAACTCTCCCCAGAGCTCCAGCGTGGGGAGCAGCCCTAAGAAGCCTTCGCAGAGGGAGACGAAGGCCGACAGCAGCATCACCGCATTGGGCGTGAGGTGATGCGGCTGGAGGTTGTAGAATCGAGGAAGGAACGCAGAAACCCGCTCGCCGGGAGGCCGAAGCCGCACAGGCAGTGCGAGCGGAAGACGACCCGCTCGCCCTCCTCCGGCGCCGGTGAGATCTCCCTCTCGGGCGCCAGGCGGACCTTTACGCGGTCAGCGCCGGGCAGACGCCGGGTCTGGCGAAGGAACTCCACGTGGTCTTCATGGACGTTGGAGCCGTCCCAGGAGCTTGACAACGCCATGGGAGCGAGGTGGCGTGGAGACGCGACGGCGCTGAGACGGGAGGCTGCGGCGGCAGCGAAGGAAGAAGACGAGAGGTTAGGAGGGACGGAGTGGGAGGGAGCGCGCGAACCTCTGTCGCTCCCCCTCCTCCCCCTACTTATAGGCTCACGTGGCGGAGCCGAGGAGGCGTGGCGTGGGGAAGCGTGGGGGTCGATCGTGCCCACTTCCCACGCCCCGCGATTACCGATCCTTAATGGCGAGACGAAAACTGCCTTGAGAAGGCGAGCGGCCCTGTGGGCCACGGGAGATCCGCGCCCGGACCGAGGCTCGCGAGTGGCGGGCCCGGGCCTGCGGCGGCGTCCCATCGCGCGCGTGCGCTCGCAGGATCCTGCCGCCACGTGGCCGCGAGAGGGCCCGTGGTCAGCATGCAGGTCCCCTCTCCTCCCGCCTACGCGGGGCTCTCTGAAGTCGGCGTACGCCCGCGAAGCCGGCTCTTCAGGATAGGAAGCTGACCAAGCTTCTCGTTCCCCACTGCTCACCTCGGAGCTCGATCAGCTTTGGGGACTACTGTCGGAGTAAATAACCATGGGTAGCCTAGCCGACCTCCCCTGGCACTTCTGAAAAAATTACGAGCCCGCCTGGCTCTCAAGAATCCAAGACGCGGGGCTGCCTTCCCCTAGCTGGCTGCGATCAAGGCCGGCTTTCAGAAGGCGGTCCGGCTCTAGCCCTCATAAAAAGGCCGACTCCAAGAAGCCAGCTATGAGAAGGCCCACTCCAAGAAGCCGGCTCCTCGTAAAGCAGTCAAGACCGTACCCACAAAGTTTGCACCCACCTAACGGCGGTGCGACGGGGCGTGGCTACAGAAGAGCCTTGCCCACCCTCGAATCCGGGGCACGCCTGGCACAGTGCGCCGTACCGGGGTAGCATGACCCGTCCGGCGCAGCACTGTAGCCATGTTGACCCTGGCCTCACCTACGACGGGCCGCCAGCGCGGCCCACAGGCGGTGGGCCCCTTTGCGCAGAGAGACGGCCGAAGGCGGCCACGCTTCCAACCAGCCGGCCCAAGACAGAGCCGGCTCCCCGCAGCCGGCTTGCCGCCTCCCTCGAAGAAGACGCCCCATTAAGGAGACAAGACGCGGTAAGGCTACAGCGATCGTCCGACAGGCGGCGGTACTGTAGCCGCGCTTACCACGATGAAGCTCACGTCAACAAGATGAAGCCACAGTGACCAGCCGCCGACCTGGCCCCGGACAGTGGGGCCTGCCTGTCGACCAAGGAGTTGGCAGCCGGCGGGCCCCAGCAGCCGGCGCAGAAGCCGGCGAGCGCAGTCACAGACGACTGGGCCCCGCGCCCAGCCGGATTACCATTGTACCCCCGGGGGGTAGGCCTATATAAACCCCCCGGAGCACCCATGCAAAGGGTTCAACCTCCTGCTAGTTCTAGACTCCACACAAGGAGAAGAAGGAGGCTAGCCGTGCCCTTTCTTCCTCCTCCCCCCAAAAAACAGCTCAAGGAGCGTCCTGTAGCTACTTGATTCATCGAGTGAGCATGCGGAGACCCCGCAGAGTAGCAGTAGGGGTGTTATCTCCTCGGAGTGCCCCGAAGCTGGGTAAGATCCGCCGGCGTGCATGTCTTCGCCTCATCCCGCTTCCAGGCACCGGCGATGTTCTTACTGGTTCCCACAAAGATAAGCCACCCATTGGCATATGTCGCACCCATCACCCGACAAAGCTTAGATGCTTGAGTATCCTTGAAATATTTACATGGGGTTCCTTGGGCATCCCCAAGCTTGAACTATTTCCTGTCCTTATTCTTCTCGTACCAATAACTCCTAGGTCTTCGAACACTTCATCCACACAAAACTTAACAAAAAAACCTTATGAGGTCCGTTAGTATAGTAAAGCAAATCACTACCTTTAGGTACTGATGTGAACTCATTCCATTTTCATATTAGCATTATATCTACTGTATTCCAACTTTACCATGGTTCATGCCCCCCCATACAACCCATAGATTCATCCAAATAAGCGAACAACACATAGAAAACAGAATCTGTTAAAAACAGAACAGTCTGTACCAATCTGGAACTTTAGTATACTTGTGTAACTTCAAAAATTCTAAAAAATCAGGACAATCTAAATAATTTGCAGAGCCGAAATTTTTAAAAATTTCAGGATTTTATCATACTGCAGTAAAAAATGAAAATTAAAAAACAACAGCAAAAGTTTCTGTTTTTTCTGCTACACACACCAAACAAGCAATTTAAACATTCTAAAGCCAAACATTGGCACATTATTTTTATAATACAATGAATATATACAAGGGGGTACTTATTTTTGAGAAACTTCCATGAAAAATTCTACATTGTTTCCTTGAGCATGAACACAAGTGTTCAAGGTCGACCCTCACTTCTCCAGTGCACAACCTTCCAATCACTTCTCTTTTCGAAAATGTTTTTAGGTACCATAGGACAACACCAAAATAAACATACAACTCAAACCAATCTCTATCATCAATCAACCCAAAGACAAAAGAAATCTACTCAAAACATCATAGGATGGCAACACATCATTGGATCATAATATATGGCATAAAGCACCATGTTCAAGTAGGGGATGACAGCGGGGTGTGGGAGAGTGGACCGCGTAAAAGAGATGGGGATGGTGATGTTGATGAAGATGATCACCACGGCGATGGTTCCCCCGATGGCACTCCGGCACCACCAAGAGAGAGGGGGAAAGGTTATCCCCCTTGTGCTTCCTCCTCCATGGCCTCCCCCCTAGATGGGGAGAGGTTCTCCCTCTGGTCCTTGGCCTCCATGGTGATGATGGCCCCCTCCGGGATCCTCCTCCATGGCCTCCTGTGATGATGGCCCCCTTCGGTAGGGTGCTAGAGAGGGCCTAGATTGATTTTTCATGGCTAAAGAGGCCTGCGGCGGCGGAACTCGCGATCTAGGTTTATTTCTGGGGGTTTCTATATTTATAGGAATTTTTGGCGTCGAGAACAAGTTGGGGGGCACGAGGATCCCACAAGACCGGAGGGCACCCCCAGGGGGGTAGGGCACGCCCTCCACCCTTGTGGAGGTCTCATGGCTCTTCTAGCCCAACTCTTTTGCTTCAGGGCTTCTTCTGGTCCATAAAAAATCACCGTAACTTTTTAGGTCATTTGGACTCCGTTTGATATTCATTTTCTGTGAAACTCAAAAACAAGGGAAAAAAACTGGTACTGGGCTCTAGGTTAATAGGTTAGTCCCAAAAATCATATAAAATAGCATATAAAACAACCAAGATAGATAGTAGAATAGCATGGAACAATAAAAAATTATAGATATGTTGGAGACGTATCATGCTTCAAGTGATAGTCTCCTCAACACTCAACTCTCTCTCTCTCTAACATATTTGGCTATGGTGGAAAGATGATTTGAGTGGAAAGCAACTTGGGGAAGGCTAGAAATCAAGATTCTTGTGGTTGGATTGGAATTTCTTGGTCTCAACACATGAGTAGGTGGTTCTCTCTCAGAAAATGAGTAGTGGAAGTGTAGGCACATTCTGATGGCTCTCACTCTAATAGAGAAGGGGGTGGAGGGGTATATATAGCCTCCACACAAAATCCAACCGTTACACACATTTGACCCAACTCGGTCAGACCGAATAGAAGAACTCATTGAGACCGATTCAGTTCAAAATGTGAACGTTAGGAATCTCGGTGGGACCGACATGATCAACTCGGTGGGACTGATGTGGTAGGGTTAGGGCAAAACCTTATCTTGGTGTGACCGATTGCATGAACTCGGTGAGACCGATTTCAGCAATGAGCAAACCAGAGAGTTGGCCAGACAAACTCGATGGGACCGATCGCTCATTTCGGTAAGACCGAAACGTTATGAAGAGAAACAAAGAGTTTGCATTGCAAACTCGGTGGGACCGATCGCTCATTTCGGTAAGACCGAAACTTACAAAGGGAAATAGAGAGTTTGCATTGCCATCTCGGTGAGACCGAGATCCCTATCAGTAAGACTGAATTGTCTAGGGTTTCTGGCAGTGGCTATGTCAAAGGAACTCGGTGGCTCCAAATACATCAAATCTGTGGGGCCGAGTTTAACTTTAGGTTTTTGACATATTTGGAATTGAGAAAGTGGTTGAGGGCTTTGGAGCATATCACTAAGCATTTTGAGCAAGTAGACCATTAAGTAACACCTCATCCCCTTTTAATAGTATTGTCTTTTCCTATGGACTCAATGTGATCTTGTATCACTAAAATAGAAATGAAGAGTCTTCAGCTTTTGCCAATGTTTGTCCTTAGCATTTTGAGGGGTCCACATATCTAGTCCATGCCATGCCATTCATTGAACTTTCTGAAATATTTAACTTGAATAGATATTAGTTCAATGAGCTATTGTTGTTATGAATTAACAAAACCACCCGGGATTAGTTGCACTTTCAGCCTGCATGGAGGCTGAGCTCCATTGAGCATTTTCGAATGATAGACCTCTATATGGACCAAGTGGCTTCAAGAGCTCTAGTGAATTCCCAACAAGTTATCCCAGATAAAAGAATCATTGACATTGGTTGGGCAATATTTGCAAGTTGTAAAACTTCTGTTAGATTCTTCCTCTTTGCCCTATGGCTCTAGAGCTGCTGTCGGAGACGTTCTAAAAAGCATCAACTCCTACCATCGATGTTGACAACAAGAATAGCGACGCTTTCAGCCAGGTAACGATACATGAACGATGATGGAGGGTACATTGGGTGACGGTGGGGTTGGCCTTCGGATTCTCCTGAGGGCACGACCCGGGAGGATAGGTTTCACCGAGATTAATGTCTTTGTGATAGTTTTATTTAATGAAATCTTACTGCGACCGGATGTCCCAGAAGGGATCGCACACGAGGAATTTACTCAAGTTCGGGCCCTCATGGTCGAGGTAATACTCTAATCCTTCTTTTATTGATTAATGGTGGGAAACGCCTCGTGTGAGGGGCTTACCAGTATGAGGTGATGATTGATACCAAGATAATAAAAAGGTGTCAGATCGATCTTGAAATACCGCCTAGCCTCGCCTTATAAAGCGGGCTGAGGTCTAGGTTTTGCTAGCCTAACCTTGACTTAGAGCGCCGATGGGTAAGGGTGAAAGTGCAATCATGCCCTTAAATCATGTTTTGATGTTGATGAAAATATACCTGTAGGGGAGTAACTTTGTTCGTCAAGTGAATCTCAAGTGTTAGTCCCCAGTTCATCAAATGTGTGTGGATTAAGGATGGCAATTTTATCCATGGACATGGATACCCATGGATATCCAACCCGAATGGATAGGGTTTGGATATTCTTTTGCACCCATGGGCAGTGCCCAAACCCGACCCGATTACTCGTGGATAGGGCATGGACATAATCTTGTACCCATGGATATATCCAAACCTGACCCGACAGTCTGACTTAACAAGCAATATTCTGCTACCCCTACCCCATAGTCACATGTCCCACTATAATTTTATCCTCTATCTAAAACATCCAAAAGAATTTACACAATCCCCACTGTAACATACTACAACACACCTTCTCATCATATTATCTACACTAATTAAATGACTTGTCATTGAGAATCGGTGTCATCTCCTTGAGTTACTCCTCTCATAGCCCTAGATGTGGCCACTGCTGCCAGCGGCTAGCCCGCTACCCCCACGTAAGGTGGATCGCTGCAGCAGCCACTACTGGTCTGCGACAACCCAGCTCCATATCTCCTTGACCCCTCTGTCTTCACTTTACCACACACGCATTGATGCATGGCCGCAACAATGGGACAATGCAAGGGCTATGACTGCACGACAGGGAGTGAGCACGCCAATGTAGAGTGCACATTGTGCAATGAGTTATGTCTTATGTATATGTCTTGAGAGGACCCGATGGATATCCAATGGGTATGGATATCCATCGGATTTGGACATGGTCACAATTTTTCGCCCATGGATTTTTTCATGGATGGGCTAGGACTGCCTTTATGGATATGGATATGGATTTGATATTGTTCAACCCGATCCAAACCTGACCTGATCCATTGCCATCCTTAGTGTGGATCGTGAACATACGGAGTTGATTTTACTCAAGGAAGAAGTATCAAAAAGGTTACATATTTGTTTTCTTGGGTATAGGATCCCGCAGTATTAAGAGGGGATATGTATGTTGGGGAACGTAGTATTTAAAAAAATTTACCTACGATCACGCAATATCTATCTAGGATATACATAGTAATGAGCGGGGAGAGTGTGTCCACGTACCCTAATAGACCAAAAGCGGAAGCGTTTTGTAACGCGGTTGATGTAGTCGAACGTATTCACGATCCAACCGATGCAAGTACCGAACGTACGGCACCTCCGCGATCTGCACACGTTCAGCTCGGTGACGTTCCTCAAACTCTTGATCCAGTTGAGGCCAACGGAGAGTTTTGTCAGCACGACGGCATGGCGACGGTGATGATGAAGTTTACCGGCGCAGGGCTTCGCCTAAGCACTATGACGATATGACCAAGGTGTGTAACTCTGGAGGGGGCACCGCACACGGCTAAGAGAAACTTTTGTGTGCCTTTGGGGCGCCCCCCTCCAATGTATATAAAGTAGGGGGAGGAGGAGGCCGGCCAAGGTGTGGCGCGCCAAGGGGGGAGTCCTACATGGACTCCCGGTCCAAGTAGGATTCGTCCCCCCCCTTCGTATTCCAAGAAGGAGAAGAGCGAAAGAGAGGGAGGAGAAGAAGGAAAGGGGGGCGCCCCGCCCAACCCTAATCCAATTCTGATTGGGCTTCGGGGGTGCGCCTCCACTTGGCCGTCGCCTCCTTTCTTCCACTAGGGCCCATGAAGGCCCATTTACCCCCTGGGGGGTTCTGGTAACCCCTCGGTACTCCGGAAAATACCGGAACCTATCTGAAACCATTACGGTGTCTAAACGTAACTTTCCAATATATCAATCTTTATGTCTCGACCATTTTGAGACTCCTCATCATGTTCGTGATCTCATTCGGGACTCCGAACAAACTTCGGTTCATCAAAACACATAACTCAAAATACAAATCGTCATCAAACGTTAAGCGTGCGGACCCTACGGGTTCGAGAACCATGTAGACATGACCGAGACACATCTCCGGTCAATAACCAATAGCAGAACATGGATGCTCATATTGGCTCCTACATATTCTACGAAGATCTTTATCGGTCAAACCGCATAACAACATACGTTGTTCCCTTTGTGATCGGTATGTTACTTCCCCGAGAGTCGATCGTCGGTATCATCCTACCTAGTTCAATCTCGTCACGGGAAAGTCTCTTTACTCATTCCGTAATGCATCATCTCGTGACTAACTCATTAGTCACATTGCTTGCAAGGCTCATAGTGATGTGCATTACCGAGAGGGCACAGAGATACCTCTCCGATACACGAAGTGACAAATCCTAATCTTGATCTATGCCAACTCAACAAACACCATTGGAGACACCTATAAATCGTATTTATAATCACCCAGTTACGTTGTGGCGTTTAATAGCACACAAGGTGTTCCTCCGGTATTCAGGAGTTGCATAATCTCATAGTCCGAGGAACATGTATAAGTCATGAAGAAATTAATGGCAGAAAAACTAAACGATCATTATTCTAAGCTAACGGATGGGTCTTGACCATCACATCATTCTCTAATGATGTGATCCCGTACATCAAATGACAACACATGTCTATGGTCAGGAAACTTAACCATCTTTGATTAACGAGCTAGTCAAGTAGAGGCATACTAGGGACACTCTGTTTGTCTATGTATTCACACATGTACTAAGTTTCCGGTTAATAAAATTCTAGCATGAATAATAAACATTTATCATGATATAAGGAAATATAAATAACAACTTTATTATTGCCTCTAGGGCATATTTCCTTCAAGGCAGGGTTAGCAAAAGACTTGCTCATGTCACAAAACTCCTTCTTTAGATCTATCACTATAGTCTCTTGGTTGTTCTGTCCCTGGCCTTGCCGGATGTCCGGGCTACCTGCCGGATGTCCGAGCCGCACGTCGGATGTCCAACCCGCACGCCAGATATCCGGCCTCTGCTATCTAGAGAACACTTTGTGCTGGTGCTGTCTTCCGGATGTCCGGCCCTCCATGCAGGATGTCCGGGCTCTCCATACACCTCGGATTTCCGGCTTCCTTGCGGGACGTCCGACTTCTACTATCCAGGGGGTTGTTGGACTAGGTGAACTTGCCGGATGTCCGGTCTTTCCCGTGTCGCCGGATGTCTGGGCCTTTCCCGGGATGTCCGGCCCCTCTGCTTCATACTTTGGTTTCTGCTTTACGTTGGGTGTGCTACACCGGGCTGGATGTCCGGCCCCTGTCCCGGATGTCCAGCCTACCCTGTCATTTGCACTAGAACGGCTATATTTGCTCACACACTATATATAGCCCTCTTCCCCCTCGGGAGAGGGTTGGCCATTCACTTTGAGGAAACCCTAGAACACATTTCTCTCTCTCTCTCTCACTCTTCCACCCCAAATCTTAGATCCCTAATGGATTTGAGAGCATTTGAGAGAAGTTGTCCATCCAAGTGATAGATCCTCTCCTTCCCCTTCTTTGCACCAAAGGAATTCATGATTTGAGCAAATCTTGAGCTTTTCCCCATCGTTCTTGTTACTCTTGGAGGTTGGAGACTCCTAGGCGGTAGGAATCTTTCGGAGAGGAATCGACCATTGTGATTACCCCCCGAAAGTTTGTGAGGGTTTGGAGACGACCACAAGGTCTACCACTAGTGGTTGAGAAATGCCTCTGTGGTGTTGTATCAAAGGGAGAATAGGGTGAGCCTTCGTGGCGTTGGTGTGCCTTCGTGGTAACATCCACCTCTCTAATGGTGACGTAGCCTCCCTCCAAGGAAGTGAACATCGGCATACATCCTCATCTCTCGAAGTTGCGGCTTCCCTAAGCCTAACTTCCTACTTGTGGTTACTTGTCTCGTAGGCCTTACTTATATCATATTGTGCTTGCTTCCTCACATATTTGTGTTACTTGTTTACTGCTTAGCTCTTAGCATCATACTTGCAATTTTTAGGCTCACTTTCATAATCCGCATTATTGTCTAAAATTGCTAAGTAATAATTAAAATTTGTAATTGTACCTATTCACCCCCCCTCTAGGTCCATCTTGATCCTTTCAATTGGTATCAGAGCCTCGTGCTCTATTCTTGTGGCTTAACCGCCCTAGAGCGAGATGAACCCCGATGGGACTCCCCTTGTTGCGGGTCCGAAGAGTACGGGCGCAGCTTCCACGGAAGTCAAGTCCTTCACTTCTGAGGATCTAGAATGGGCGCTTGCTAAGCAAAAGGAGGAGCATGATGCTTCTCTTGAGGCCTTGGTCCAAATGAGACTAGCCACACTAACCATGATGCTTGCACCACTGTCTGGTGGTGCGGCCTCAAGGCCAGCTGTGCCTACTCCTTCACTTGGTCAACAACCTCCTACTAATGAACACTCCAGTGTTCCTTGGCTTTATGCAAGACCTCTAATAGAGAAACCAAAGTATAATCCTCAAAGCAAACCTTCTTTACTTGATGACACTATCGATTTTGCTTTGTGGAGAGTTGTTATGCAGGATCATCTTCGATATGGAAATGATGAGATGTTGGAAATCTTGGAGTATGGCTACCAAGCTGTTGACCCGAAGAATCCTACTCCAAGAGTGGTATATGAGAAGAATATCAATGACACAGCAACCATGTGCATAAGGAGAGGTATGACTAACAAGGAAAGGAGACCATACATACATATCACAAGTGCCAAGGAATTATGGGATAGAATTGTGAGGACCAAGACCATTACCTCCACTCTCCGGCTTGCTCAATATGAAATTGCCAAGGGTCAATTGAAAAACTTTTGTATGGATAAAGGTGGATCTCCCAAGCAATTCCCTGAGCATCTCGTGACTCTCACTGCTGACATCGAGTCTTGTGAGTGTGACAAGACACAAGATGGATTCAACTTGACTAAGCGATTTCTCGTGGACAAGTTGCTTCATGCTCTTGCTCCATATCATCATCAAATGGTGTGGGACATAGGGCAACACCATGGATTCAAGGAAATGACTCTGGATGACATCATATCCACCTTCCAATTATTTGAAAAATCAAAGGCAAATTCTACAAAACATCTTGCCATGCATGGTACCTCAACATCAAAAATCAATATTGCATTGAAGGCCAAGCATGTATATGAAGAAGAGCAAAGCGAAGAAGAGAAAGATGATGAGGATGCAGATGGTGATGAGATTGACTCTGATGAGAGTCCTTCATATGAAGACATTGCTCTCTTTGTCAAGAAGTTTAGCGTGGGAAAATTCAAGGGAAGGTTCCTAAAGAAGAAAGTGAGAAAATGTTATAACTGTGAAGAAACCAACCACTTCTCCAACGATTGCCCTTATGAGAAGAAGAAGATAAACCAAGATTTCCCAAGACCTTTCCCAAGAAGAAGTTGCCAAATCCTTTGAACTCCAAGCTCAAGAAGAGAGATGGGAAAGCAATGGTTGCTCATGAAGAATCTGATACGGATGATGTTAGTGGTGTTGCCAGAGTAGCCCAAGATTCTCAAAACACTTTAGGTTAGTCAACAAGAGTGGTGATATTTTCACCTACAGCTACATGAGAGTCTACAAGGGCAACGCTCACAAGTGCCTAATGGCAAAGGTTGTGGTAGAAGATGGAGAGGATCAAAGCTCTCCTCACAAAGTCAAGGTAACCCCATGATTAAACCCTCCTATTTTCACTCCTTCTACTTCTAGTGATGAGTATCTTGATGCGGAGGATAATTATGATGATAATGATATAGATGACCCCATGTTTGCTAAATTAAATAAGGTCATGTGCTCCCTCAAAGGAAAGAAGCTCACTATGTTTCGTATGCACGCCATCACCATTAAGGAACTCGAAACCCTTGTAACCGAGGAAAAGGAAAAATATGAAATCCTTGAGCGGAAAGTCCAATATGAGGAAGCACGAAATGATGAACTATGCTTGAAAATTGGTTCAAACATTGCTGTTCATGCTAAAGAGCTTGCCTCCTTGAAAAGGGCTAAGGACTCTTGCGAAGAGTTGATGAATGATAGAAGTAAGCTTGTGAAGTCTCATGCATCTCTCTCTAAGGATTTTGAGCTTCTATCCGTGTCTCTCAAGACGAAGGAATAAGAGCTCACCCTTCTTACAATGAATTTTGTGACGCTCAAGCTTACTTATCTTGAAAATCTAGCTAAGGATTACTCTTCTCCTATTATCAATGTTGATGCTTGTACTACTAACTCAAGTAGTTACCTAGCATCTATTCTTGAGGAGAATCGCTTTCTCAAGGCTCAAATCGGGAAAGGTCTCATGACATGTGCTCAAGGACAAAATAACCTATATGAGGTATTGAGCCAACACAATGAGGTGTTTACCAAAGAGGCGCTCGGGTTTGACCGAAGCACAAGCAAGAAGAAGATGTCTTCTCAAAAGTGCACCACCCCTCTAAAAGAAACATTTGTACAAGAAGGGCACAAGGAGAAATGTACGGTTGTTAGTGGGAAGGCCACAAGGGGCATGCCCACTCTCAACAAGCCAAAAGAGTTAATGCCTCCATCCTATGTACTTTGTAAGACTAAGGATGGAGAAGTTTATGCAAAATTTGTTGGTCCTCGAAATGCATTTTGGTTCTATGCTATTTGGGTCCCTAAGAACCTTGTGACTAACTTGAGAGGCCCCATTGCAAAATGGGTGCCTCTAACCAAGTCATAATTGTGTGTAGGTTGCTTTCTCTGGTGGAGTAAAATGGGTGATCGATAGTGGATGTACCAATCATATGACCGGAGATAGCAAATTGCTCTATGATTTAATGGAAGCTATTCAACCATTTATGAGCATTATGTTTGGTGGAGGATCAAAAGGACATGTACTCGGATTGGGCAAGGTGGCTATCACAAATGACATGTCTCATGCAAATGGCATGCTTGTTCAATCCCCTAAATATCATTTGCTTTATGTTCGCCAATTGGCTTCTGTTGGTTATGATACACTCTTTGGACTAACGGATGTGAAAGTATTTAAGAGAGATACTCTCAAAGTGGCCTCTGTTGGAGAGTTGGATGGCAACCTTTACACGGTTGATTTCTCGAACAAGAGCACATTCCATGAAACTTGTCTAATGGCCAAGGCCAACAAGGGGTGTCTATGGCATCACCGGCTAGCCCATGTTGGCATGAGAAATCTTCAAGATCTCTTAAAGGGTAATCACATCCTTGGACCAACCAATGTCTCTTTTGAGAAAGATCGTGTGTGTAGTGCATGCATAGCCGGGAAGCAACATCAATCAAAGCACCCACCCAAGAATATCATCTCTACTTCAAGGCCTTTGGAGCTCCTTCATGTGGATATTTTTGGGCCTCCTTCATGGGATACACTAGTAGAAAACAGGGCTATGGTACAGGCCAGCTCAGCCCATTAGTCCCGGTTCAGTCTAGAACCGGGACCAATGTGGGCATTGGTCCCGGTTCGTGAGCCCAGGGGGCCGGCCGGGCCACGTGGGCCATTGGTCCCGATTCGTCTGGACCTTTTGGTCCTGGTTGGTGGGACGAACCGGGACCAATGGGCCTCGCTCCTGGCCCACCACCATTGGTCCCGGTTGGTGGCTTGAATCGGGACCAAAGGCTTCCCTTTAGTCCCGGTTCATGTCATCAACCAGGACCAATGAGGTGCCTATATATACCCCCTCGCGCAAGAGCAGAGCACAGTGCTCTGTTTTTTTTGGCCGAGGGGGAGAGGGCTTTGTGGTGCTCTAGCTCACCTCCTATGCACATGAGGTGTTCGATGGAATGCCCGAGCCACACTACTTAAGCTTTCTCCTCTCGAAGCTCGACCTCAAAGCTCCATTTTCCTCGAGATTTGTCTAGATTTAGCGGTCCGTCACGCCCCGTCCCCGTCTTCACCGCCGTCGATCACCCGCGCCGATCTCATCACTGACACCACCGTGGTGAGCCTCTTGTTCTTATCTTCTTTCTGAAAGGAAAAATATTCTTACTTGTATGTTTAGATAGATACTTTTATCATTTTCTTACATTTATTATTGCATCTTATATAGTGCGATGGTTTTGGTATCCGCCCCCGTCGGCCCTCGTCCTGTCTATGATTCAGATTTGGTATGTATATTATCTTTATAACTATTGGTTTATTTATTGTTTATGAAAATTATGCCGACCAACGTGACATAGATTTTATTTATCTAGGATGTATGTGAATCGGAAATGCCAACCGACCCTATTGTCGAGAGGTTAAATTTAGTTGAAGAAGAAAACAATTTGTTGAAGGAAAAAATAAAAAAAATGAGGAGGAGAAGATGATATTGGAGTTGCATGTTGCGGATGTCGTTGATGATCACAAGATCAAGATGGATGCAATGCGCTTGAAGATTAGAAAGATTAGAAAATATGCCATTCATACCGAGGCTTGGTATCATTATGCCGTTGGATCAATTGTTACCTTGGTTGCGATTATGATCGCATTTGTTTTCGCATTGAAATGTTTTACATAGTTTCAATGTATGGTTTAATTAATTAGATGCTCTGGAGAGCTATATGTTGTTAGATGAGAACTATGTATGCACTTTGGTTTTAATGTGATGATGAACTTCTATTAATTTGGACACTTAATTATATATAATGCACGCAGATGAACCGGCAATGGATGTACGGTGACAGACACACCCGCGAGTACATTAAGGGCGTGCATGAGTTTCTCGATGCGGCTGAGGCAAACAAGCAGAATGGTTTTATGTGTTGTCCATGCACTGAATGTGGGAATACGAGGACTTACTCTAACCGGAAAATCCTACACTCCCACCTGCTTTACAAGGGTTTCATGCCACACTATAATGTTTGGAAGTGGCACAGAGAAATAGGGGTTATGATGGAAGACGGCGAAGAAGAAGAGTACGATGACAACTATGTGCCCCCTGAATACGGTGATGCTGCAACGGGGGGAGCTGGTGAACATCAAGAGGAACCAGACGATGTGCCCAATGATGCTGCCACGGGTGAAGCTGTTGAAGATCAAGAGGAACCAGACGATGTGCCCGATGATGATGATCTCCGCCGGGTCATTGTCGATGCAAGGACGCAATGCATTAGTCAAAAGGAGAAGCTGAAGTTCGATCGCATGTTAGAGGATCAAAAAAAGGGTTATACCCCAATTGCGAAGATGGCAACACAAAGCTCGGTACCATACTGGAATTGCTGTAGTGGAAGGCAGAGAATGCTGTGGCTGACAAAGGATTTGAGAAGCTACTGAAAATATTGAAGAAGAAGCTTCCAAAGGATAACGAATTGCCCGACAGTACATACGCAGCAAAGAAGGTCGTACGCCCTCTAGGATTGGAGGTGGAGAAGATACATGCATGCCCTAATGACTGCATCCTCTACCCCGGTGCATACAAGGATCTGAACGCATGCCCGGTATGCGGTGCGTTGCGGTATAAGATCAGACGAGATGACCCTGGTGATGTTGACGGCGAGCCCCTCAGGAAGAGGGTTCTTGCGAAGGTGATGTGGTATGCTCCTATAATACCACGGTTGAAACGTCTGTTCAGAAACGAAGAGCATGCCAAGTTGATGCGATGGCACAGTGAGAACCGAAAGAAAGATGGGAAGTTAAGAGCACCCGCTGACGGGTCGCAGTGGAGAAAAATCGAGAGAAAGTATTGGGATGAGTTTGCAAAGGACCCAAGGAATGTATGGTTTGCTTTAAGCGCGGATGGCATTAATCCTTTCGGGGAGAAGAGCAGCAATCGCAGCACCTGGCCCGTGACTCTATGTATGTATAACCTTCCTCCTTGGATGTGCATGAAGCGGAAGTTCATTATGATGCCAGTTCTCATGAAAGGCCCTAAGCAACCCGGCAACGAAATTGATGTGTACCTAAGGCCATTAGTTGAAGAACTTTTACAGGTGTGGAATGGAAACAGTGTACGTACGTGGGATGAGCACAGACAAGAGGAATTTAACCTTAAGGCGTTGCTGTTCGTGACCATCAACGATTGGCCCGCTCTCAGTAACCTTTCAGGACAGACAAACAAAGGATACCACGCATGCACGCACTGTTTAGATGACACTGAAAGTATATACCTGGACAAATGTAGGAAGAATGTGTACCTGGGCCATCGTCGATTTCTTCCGACCAACCATCAATGTCGAAAGAAAGGCAAGCATTTCAAAGGCGAGGCAGATCACCGGAAGAAGCCCGCCATGCGCACCGGTGATCACGTGCTTGCTATGGTCAATGATTTACACTACGTAATCTTTGGAAAGGGTCCCGGTGGACTAGCTGTTCCGAATGACGCTGAGGGACACGCACCCATGTGGCAGAAGAAATCTATATTTTGGGACCTACCCTACTGGAAAGACCTAGAGGTCCGCTCCTCGATCGACGTGATGCACGTGACAAAGAACCTTTGTGTGAACCTGCTAGGCTTCTTGGGCGTGTATGGGAAGACAAAAGATACACCTGAGGCATGAGAGGACCTGCAACGTTTGCACGAAAAAGACGGCATGCCTCCGAAGCAGTATAAAGGTCCTGCCAGCTACGCTCTTACGAAAGAAGAGAAAGAAATCTTCTTTGAATGCCTGCTCAGTATGAAGGTCACGACTGGCTTCTCGTCGAATATAAAGGGAATAATAAATATGCCGGAGAAAAAGTTTCAGAACCTAAAGTCTCATGACTGCCACATGATTATGACGCAACTGCTTCCGGTTGCATTGAGGGGGCTTCTACCGGAAAATGTCTGATTAGCCATTATGAAGCTATGTGCATTCCTCAATGCAATCTCTCAGAAGGTGATCGATCCAGAAATCGTACCAAGGCTAAGGAGTGATGTGGCGCAATGTCTTGTCAGTTTCGAGCTGGTGTTCCCACCATCCTTCTTCAATATCATGACGCACGTCCTAGTTCATCTAGTCGACGAGATTGTCATCCTGGGGCCCGTATTTCTACACAATATGTTCCCCTTTGAGAGGTTCATGGGAGTCCTAAAGAAATATGTCCGTAACCGCGCTAGGCCAGAAGGAAGCATCTCCATGGGCCATCAAACAGAGGATGTTATCGGGTTTTGTGTTGACTTCATTCCTGGCCTTAACAAGATAGGTCTCCCTAAATCGCGGTATGAGGGGAGACTGACTGGAAAAGGCACTCTTGGAAGAGACTCAATAATATGGAGGGACGGATATTCTTGGTCTCAAGCACACTACACAGTTCTACAGAACTCTACCTTGGTGACCCCGTATGTCGATGAACACAAGAACAGTCTGCGCTCCAAACACCCGGAGCAGTGCGACGACTGGATTACATGTGAACACATCAAGACTTTCAGCAGTTGGTTGGAAACACGTCTCAGAGGTGACAACACTGTTTATGATGAGTTGTACTTGTTGTCCAGGGGACCATCTTTGACTGTATTGACTTACAAAGGAAACGAGATAAATGGGAATACATTTTACACGATCGCCCAAGATCAAAAGAACACCAACCAAAACAGCGGTGTCCGCTTTGATGCAGCAACCGAGAGCGGAAAGGACACATATTATGGTTACATAGTGGACATATGGGAACTTGACTACGGACCTGATTTTAAGGTCCCTTTGTTTAAGTGCAAATGGGTCAATCTGTTATGCGGCGGGGTACAGGTAGACCCACAGTACGGAATGACAACAGTGGATCTGAAAAATCTTAGGTACACTGACGAACCGTTCGTCCTAGCCAATGATGTGGCACAGGTTATCTATGTGAAGGACATGTCTACCAAACCGATGAGCCAAAGCGCCACATAGTTCTTTCAGGAAAAAGGGACATCCTGGGAGTGGACGGCAAGACAGACATGTCTGAAGATTATGAAAAGTTTCATGAAATTCCTCCCTTCAATGTCAAGGCCGACCCAAGCATCCTGATAAACAATGAAGATTATCCATGGTTACGGCGCAATAAGCAAATGACACAAGCGAAGAAAAAGTGAAGACTTTCTCCCGCAACTATTATGATGATACCATGCCAAATTTGTAACAGACGAACATGCTACCATTGTCCGTTTTATACATGCACATGCTATGTGGGTGAAATTATGATACCATGCCAAGTTTCAACCTTTTTAGAGTTCATTTTGAAATGCTTTCCAATTTCAGAGTCATTTAGCTCAAATAATGAATTAATAGCAAACAGAATGAACTACAAAACTTTTATGAAAATAAAAACAACCAATTAAAATATTATGTTATGATCAACTAAAATAAAACTATAATATTCTTCAATAGCAAAAAGAATATAATTTTTGTGACCTAAAATCAAACTATAAGTATTTAATTGTAAGTATAAATAAAAAATAAATAGCAAAGAAGAAAAAAAATTTATTTTTATAGTAAAGTTATTCATAAACTAGTGATTCACACAAATTTTATAAAATTCAAATTTAAACTATTCAAAATTTTAAAACTAATGGCACTAACAGAAAGTTTATAATTTTTGTGACCTAAAATCAAAAAGAAATCACTAAAAAACTATAAGTATTTAGTTGTAAGTATAAATAAAAAATAAATAGAAAAAAATTCTATTTTTATAGTGAAGTTATTCATAAACTAGTGATTCACACAAATTTTTAAAAATTCAAATTTAAACTATTCAAAATTTGAAACTAATGGCACTAACAGAAAGTTTATAATTTTTGTGACCTAAAAGAAAAAAGAAATCACTAAAAAACTGTAAGTATTTAGTTTTAAGTAGAAATAAAAAAATAAAAAACCAAAAAAATGTAGAATTAAAAAAGAAAAAACCAAAAAAAATGCCACCTACTAGGCCTCCACGGCCTGAATACGACTAGAAACCCTACATGGGCCAGGATTCAGGCCCGCAGAGGCCCAATAGGCCCACAGGCAGTAACAAGTTTAGGCCCGAAACCCTGTATTAGAGAGGAGCTCGAATGGGGAGGCACATCAGCGCTTATAAACAAGTGCCGGCGCCCTTCAGCTAGCGATGTGGGACTAAACTTCAGCTAGCGATGCAGCACAAGGCCATTGGTCCCGCTTGGTGGCACCAACCGGGACTAAAGGGGGCATTGGTCACGGTTCGTGGCACCAACCGTGACCATTGCCCCCCTTTAGTCCCGGTTGGTGCCACCAACCGGGACCAATGGCCTTCGCTTCCCGCCCTTTCGGCTGCCGAAAATTGGCCTTTGGTCCCGGTTCGTCGCACCAACCGGGACTAATGCCCACCTTTAGTCCCGGTTGTGCCACGAACTGGGACTAAAGGCTTTGCTATATAAGTTCACACTTTGGAAATTTTCACTCTCGTCTCTCGCAGTTGCCGCCCCGACGCTGACGCCGCCAGGCTGCCCCGCCGTCGTCGTCGCCTCGCTCGTGCCCGTCGTCGCCCGCGCCCTCGCCGTCGCCCGCCCTCGCCCGCGCCCTCGCCGTCGCCCGTCGTCGCCCGGGCCCCTGCCCCGGCCCGCCCCTGCCCCGACGCGCGCCGCCCGGGCCCGCCCACATCGCCGTCGCCCGCGCGCCGCCCCGGCCCGCCCTCGCCGTTGCCCGCACCCCTGCCCCGACGCCATCCTCGCCTCCGACCTCTCCTTAGCTTGGTCCGGCCGCCGGCGCCCTCCCTTTGCAAAGTTTTTTAGGTTATTTTCATTTGTAGAAATTTTTTATGTATCTAGGAATATTTTTGTTCATAGATGATAGATGATCAAATGATGATTTTTTTGTTCATAGATGATAGATGATCAAATGATGTTTTTTTGTTCATAGATGATCATATGATTTTTTTTAGGTTATTTTCATTTGTAGAAATTTTTTATGTATCTAGGAATATTTTTGTTCATAGATGATAGATGATCAGATGATGAATTTTTTGTTCATAGATGAGAGATGATCAAATGATGTTTTTTTTTGTTCATAGATGATCATATGATTTTTTTAGGTTATTTTCATTTGTAGAAATTTTTGTTCATATATGGATATTTAGGGGGTCGAGGGTCGAGAACTAGTTTAGGGGGTCGAGGGTCAAGAACGTCGGACATTCATGAGAGAGGCGGGGAAGAAGGGGAAGAAGAGGGAGAAGAACAGGAGAGGAAGAAGAGGATAAAAAAAGATCCCCTCTATTCTTTCTTCTCTTCTTTTTTCTTCTTCTTCCTCTTATATTTTTATCGGGAACGAGGGTCGTCGAGAGGTCGAGGGGGGGGGACGGCGAACAATCATGAGAGAGGCGGGGAAGAGGGAGAAGAAGAGGAGAGGAAGAAGAGGAAAAAAAGAAGAGGAAGAAGAAGAATAAAAAGAGGAGAAGAAAGAATAGAGGAGAAGAAGTTCTTCTCCTCTATTCTTTCTTCTCTTCTTTTTTCTTCTTCTTCTTTTTTTTATCGGGAACAAGGGCATGTCGAGAGTGTCGTCGAGCAGTCAGGAAACTAGGGCTTACCCGAAGAAGGAGAAGAAGAGAAGAGGAAGAAGAGGAGAAAAAAAAGAAAAGGAAAAAATAGGAAGAAGAAGAAAAAAAAAGAGGAGAATAAGAAGGAATAGAGGAGAAGACTTTGTCAGTTCTTCTTCTCCTCTAGCTATTCCTTTCTTCTTCTACTCTTTCTTCTTCTTCTTCTTCTTCTTCTTCTTCTTCTTAATTTTTATCGGGGGTTCGAGGGTTCGAGGGGTCGAGGATCGCCGAGGGGTCGAGAGAGGTTTCCTAGTGTCAAAGTATTGAAGAAATCCATGCCTTCATCATTAGCCAGAAGTAACTAGGGCATGTTGGTACGAAGTTCTGCAAAGTTGTTCTAGAATGGATTCCCGGATAGAATAATCCGCCTTTTGTTACGAATTCAGCAAAGGCCTTCCAAATAGCGATATTCGGAAGTCTCTTGCTGAACTTTGTACCAAAAAGCGAATTATCCTATCTGGGACTCCGTTCCAGAACAACTTTGAAGAGCTTCGTACCATCATGCACATGTTACTTTCGCCTAATAATGAAGACATGGTTTTGTTGAATCCTTTGACACTACGCAACCTCCCGACCCCTCGGCGATCCTCTCGAACATGAGAGGAAGAAGAGGGTCGTCTAGGGGTCGAGGGTTCCAGGGTCGTCGAGGGTTCGAGGGGTCGAGGATCGCCGAGGGGTCGAGAGAGGTTTCCTAGTGTCAAAGTATTAAAGAAATCCATGCCTTCATCATTAGCCGGAAGTAACCAGGGCATGTTGGTACGAAGTTCTGCAAAGTTGTTCTGGAATGGAGTCCCGGATAGAATAATCCGCCTTTTGGTACGAATTCAGCAAAGGCCTTCCAAATAGCAATATTCGGAAGGCTCTTTCTAAACTTTGTACCAAAAAGCGAATTATCCTATCTGGCACTCCGTTCCAGAACAACTTTGAAGAGCTTCGTACCATCATGCACATGTTACTTTCGCCTAATGATGAAGACATGGTTTTGTTGAATCCTTTGACACTAGGCAACCTCCCGACCCCTCGGCGATCCTCTCGAACATGAGAGGAAGAAGAGGATAAAAAAAGAAGAGGAATCTCCTCTATTCTTTCTTCTCCTCTTTTTTTTCTTCTTCTTCCTTTTTTTTATCGGGAACGAGGGTCGTCGAGGGACATAGATGTAGTGTCGTCGTTTTCTATATATACCCCCTCCCGATAGCTTACTATGATTAGGTAGCTAGTTCTACGTTTGGCACTAATATATCCATCTGTCATGTTTGAATAATAATTGCCATGTTGTAAATATTTGTAGAAACTATGGACACCGCCCTAGACGAAGCAACAAAAGAAGCCTTGTTGAGGGACATAATCGCAGAAGGAAGTGATGCCATCTCGTTGTTTCTCAACGAAACCGATGGTCTGGAAGGAGAGGGTGAACAAGCTGGCTACGGTGACCTAATTCCGGTGCAAGAAGAAGAACATGAGGACGGCTCCGGTGACCTAATGCCAGTGCAAGAAGGAGACCGTGATGACGGCTCCGGTGACCGAACCGAGTCCGGCCAGGTATATATATTAGTTTAGCCTATGCTGACTAGCTGATTGATGCATTCATTGTTTTGGTATGTACACATATTAATTAAGTATTTGTTCTTTTTTCTAGCCCTCCGGATCGAGCACAACTTCGGTAAAGAGACGAGGCCCGAAGAAAAAGTTGAGCTCGGATGAAAAGTTTGAGATCATAGCAATCGCGCCCGACGGCCAACCTATTGAACCCCTCCGGACAAAGAGCGCATTTGTTGCTCAGTGCGGGGTTCTGGTTAGAGACAAGATCCCGATAAGCATCCAGCAATGGTTTAAGCCGGCTACAGAAGACCCTGAGGTGTCTTATGTCTATGATATGCAGAAAAATGATCTTTGGACTGAGCTGAAGTCAAATTTCACCCTACTGCCTGAGGATAATCCAGATAACCCAGTTAAAGAGAAATTAATCAAGTCTTTTGCTCTGAAGAGGATGGCAGAACTATTCAGGAGGTGGAAGAAAGAGCTGAATAAGTTTGTCAAAAATAATGAGACACCAGAATTCAAGGGCAGATATGAGAAGATCAGAGACCACTGGCCCGCATTTGTGGCCCACAAGACATCAGAAAAGAGTAAGAAGATGTCGGCGACAAACAAGCAAAATACTGCGAAGAAGAAGCTTCACCATCGCACGGGGTCAGGTGGCTACCTCGTAGCCCGGCCTTAGTGGTCCAAGACTGAGAATGATCTGGTTTATAAAGGGATCGAACCAGAGACAATTAACTGGCCAGACCGTTGCCGGACTTGGTTCTTTGGGGCTGGCGGAACCCTGGACCCTGTAACAGGGAAGTGCATTTGGACGAATGATCAAATGGACATACCAGTCAGTAAGCTTAAGCAGTATATCGAAGCAGCGCAGGAAGGGACGTTCTTTCCAGACAGAGAGAACGACGAGCTCACAATGGCCCTCGGGAATCCTGAGCACCCTGGACGGACACGAGGCATGCTAGGCTCCGTTCCGTGGAAGGTTGGGTTTCCGGACGCAGGCGGTTACAAATCCCATGAGAGGAGGAAAAAAGTGCAGCAGACCCAAATACAGGCGCTGCAAGCAAGGGTAGACGCGATAGAGCAACGAGAAGCAAATCGCAGCAAACGTACTGCCGAAGCCTCCCCCGAAGCTACCCCGCCATCTCAGCGCAGAAGCAGCGTGGCTTCCACCGAGCTGCTTCAGCCGGAGCATGCCTTGACGGCTCCTGCCAGCTATCCCGTGGATGCTATAACGGAGTCTCAAAATTGCCACCTTATGACGCAATGGATGAATTTGAAGGTCAAGGCGGCTGTTGGCTCTGTTTATCCTACTGAACCCGGCGCAACTTTTCACTGCCGGCCTATTCCAGAAGGATATGCTAGGGTGATGGTGGATGAGATAACGGAGGGATTTGAGGACCTCCAGCTTGACCACCCTACCGGTGAAGGGGAGACTCGGCTGGGGTCTACGCTGAAGACTCCATGCCTATGGCAGAAGGAGCTCATTAACCTTCCGAACTGGACGCCACCGCCTCCTCCTCCTCCTCCTCCGGCGAGTCAGGGCACTCCGCCTCCACCGCCTCCTCCTCCGGCGAGTCAGGGCACTCCGCCTCCACCGCCTCCTCCTCCGGCGAGTGACGATCAGGGCCCTCGGCCCGCTCCTTCTCCGGTGCGTGGCGGCACTCCGCCTCCTTCTCCGCCTGCGACGCGCCCGAGCAGCCAGCCTCCTCCTTCTCCGCCTCGTCAGCAAGGGCGGAAGAGACCTGCCGCCGCTCCAGCTGCTCCGGCGCGTCGTAGTCCTTCTCCTCCGCCTCTTAAGCAAGTAAAGAAGACAACCGCTCCGTCTGCTCGGTCGGCGTCTAGCAGTACAACCAGAGGCGGGAGGACATACAGATTCGGTCCTTCTCTGAAGACTCCAGAGAAGTTACCATACGAGAGGACCCGGAGGAGAACGCCGAGATCGCGCGAGAAGAAGTGAGAGAACTTTGAAGGGGTGAAAGCAAAGAAACATCCACCTCCGGAGGAGAAGGTAGATCGGGTGAAAGTGAAGCGCACTCTGGCTGCCCTGACAAAACCACCGAAGTCTGATCCGCCGAAAGGAAACTATGACCGCATTATTGGAAAGGAATTTGCCGAAGCGGAGCGGTCGGGAAGTACTGTCAGTGATCAAAGGCTGAAAGAACGACGAGCTGGGAAACAAATTGCCCAGCTCGGCGAACAAGCGAAGCAATCGTGCCCCCCGCTCAAGGTGCCTAGCCACAACGTCGCTAATGATCCGAGGATGGTGCCCGGTTATAGCAATCTTGCAGATTACCTGCCCGACGAAGTACATTATGAACCCATGGACGTGCAGATACAAAGATACGAGTACGGGAAGCCTCTCGTCAAAGATGAAAGATCTCTATCAACGATGATGCGAAGATTGCATGATTGGTACTTGAAAATCTGCAGAGACTCTGGGGGAGGAGTACTTTGTATGTGAAAGTTAAAAAGGAGCATGACCTCGTTGGAATTGATCTGTTGCCTTTCCATTTGAGGAGTTCTATCAGTTTTTCAATCAATTGGCCCTCGATAAAACAACGGTCGCCTGCTACTGTCTGTAAGTAGTACTACTTCTGTCATTAAGTTTCTCTATATAGCTTAGCTCTTTCATTGCATGTATTTATAATCATCCTCACTATATTATGCAGATTGAAGATCGCGAATTGAAGAAAAGACAAGTCGGTGATATTGGGTTCATTAACACATATCTCATAGATGCAACTCAGGTTAAACTTCATGCCGCAGCTACCGAGGCCAACTTGCTACGATCGTTCGTAATAAATCAAAACAAGATATAATACTCTTTCCTTACAACTTAGGTGAGTGTTACTGTCTTGTGCGTATTCGGTTTCCCTTATATATTAGTCAAGGTTATAGTAATGTAATTGATGAGTTATGCAGTGTGTGCAGTTTCCACTATATTCTCCTAGAGATTAAGCTTGAGCAGGGACTAGTAACCGTCTTAGACTCAAGACGAAAAGATCCCCAGGACTATGCATACATGACTCAAATACTCGAGAAGTAAGTTAAATCGATCATTATCCACCATATCAGCAACTTTGTTCATTTCCTGATATCAAGTAATTGTTTTCTTTGTCCGGCAGGGTTTGGAGAAAATTCACCAAAACAGTTCCGGGACTGCCGAAGGAGCTGGAATTTAGACACCCGAAAGTAAGTACTATAGTAGCATGTTCCGCGCATCTCCTAGTGATTCAAGCGCTAGTTTCATCAATACCATTTAGCATTCTTGCTTATCAGTTTGATTGACCTCTATTTCTTGTAAAGTGGTTGTGGCAGGAACAAGGGAATGATTTCTGTGGATACTACATCTGCGAGTCCATCCGCCACACGACCTGTGAGCGGGGCGGGTACTCTAACGAACAATATGAAGTACGTAAATAACAACATTCACAATTTTATTTTATTACCATCATTTGTGTTGAGTTTCATTCATTATTATATATATATATGTATTGACCCCCTTCTTCAAATTAGATGTTTCGGAAGCGGGATGAACTCCTAGCACCAGCTCGCATGCGAGCAATTCAAGAGGAATTGGCGGCATTCTTTCTTGACCACGTGGTCCCTGAAGACGAAGAATTCTATGTGGACCCTGAGTCTGTATGATTATATTTGTAAGAGATAATTATTGTATATATGCAGCCGGTAGTGTCAGATAGATATACGAGAACTTGTTGTTCGACCAATCTCTCGGAGAAGGAGAGGTGGTCGATATCACTTCTCTCTGTATGCATATATGTTCATGACGATCTTCTGTTTCCTTCGTTTGCTTACTAGCAAGCCAGCGTGTCTAGTCCTCTCTATACGTATGTATAGTACATAGCGTCGACCAAGCACTGACATAAGAGAGGACACTTCTCTCTATTAATTATAGCTAGCTAACACAATATATGAAACACCTAAATTAACCCCCCAAAAAAAAACAAAAACCCCCAGCCACAGAAATGCTGACGCGTGGATGCCTATTGGTCCCGGTTGGTGCCACCAACCGGGACCAAAGGGTCTCCTGACTGGGCTCTGCGCACTGCCCATGTGGAGGCCCATCAGTCCCGGTTCTGGATTGAACCGGGACTAAAGGGTCGGGGCATTAGTACCGACACTGACTATAGGCCCTTTTTCTACCAGTGATAGTCTTGGTGGGAAAAGTATGGACTTGTCATTGTTGATGATTAATCAAGATATACATGGGTCTTTTTCCTCAAGTCCAAGGACAAGACGAAGATCACCTTCATTGATTTTGCCAAGCAAGCACAACGCAAGTTTGACAAAGAAATCTTGGCAATAAGAAGTGATAATGGCTTTGAGTTCAAGAACTATACCTTGGAAGAATTTCTTAGAGATGAAGGGATCGAGCATCAATATTCAGCTCCATTCACTCCTCAGCAAAATGGTGTAGCCGAAAGGAAGAACCATACACTTGTGGAGATGGCAAAGTCCATGTTGGATGAATACAAGTCGCCACATAGTTTTTGGGCTGAGGCTGTTAACACTGCATGCCATGCATCAAACCGGCTCTTCCTCGGCACAATATTGGAAAAGACTCCATATGAGCTCATAACTAGGAACAAGACAAATGTCAAGTACTTTCGTGTATTTGGGCGCAAATGTTTCGTCCTCAACAAAAGAGAACGGTTAAGAAAATTTCAATCCAAAATAATTGAGGGCATATTTGTTGGCTATGGACCAAACTCTCACGCCTATAGAGTCTACAACAAATCCAATGGATGTGTTGTAGAAACTTGTGACGTGGTGTTTGATGAATTTAATGGCTCCCATGGGGAGCAAGTTGATCTAAGTGATGTAGGTGAGGAAGATTCTTCTCAAGATATTTTGACCGTGGGTGTTGGCGAACTTCTTCCAATGGAACAAGAACCTCACGATGATGAAGAAGAAGATGGAAGCTTCACACATCATCAAACTACTTCAACACCCATACCATCACAAGATCCTATTGCTCAACCGATGCCCTTAGTCGAAGTACAAGAAGATGATCAAGTCCCTCTTCATGATAATTTTCAAGAACAAAATCATCATCAAGGGCAAGAACAAGAAAGTGAAATCATTGATGATGAACCTCAACAAATGCAATATGAAGAAGAAGATCTTCCACCACACATTAATGATCCATATGTTGAGGACGTGGATGATGGACATGAATTTGAACCTCGCAAAACCCTAACCTCCATCATGCCTCGAGTGGCCGGTCGTGTTGATGTTGACAAAATTCCCACCGGCATATCGGAAGGTAGAGTGACTCGTAAACATTTCACAAACTTTTCCGCTCACTTCTCGTTTGTGTCTAGTGTTGAGCCTCTCAAGGTACAAGATGCATTGATCGACAACGATTGGCTCATTGCTATGCAAGAAGGGTTGAACAGTTTTGAACACAACCATGTGTGGTCATTAGTTAGAAGGCCAACTACGAAACACAATGTCATTGGAACAAAATTGATTTTCAAGAACAAGCAAGATGAGAATGGTGTAATCATCCGCAATAAGGCAAGGTTAGTGGCACAAGGGTACTCACAAGTTGAAGGTTTGGACTTTGGTGAGACATTTGCTCCCATTGCTCGTCTTGAATCTATTCGCATCTTACTTTCTTATGCTGCTTTCAATGGTTTTACATTACATCAAATGGATGTGAAGAGTGCTTTCCTTAATGGTCCTCTACAAGAAGAAGTATATGTATCACTACCACCTGGGTTCGTTGATCCCGATCACAAAGACTATGTGTATAAACTTCATAAGGCTTTGTATGGCCTCAAACAAGCACCTCGCGCTTGGTATGATCATCTTAAGAAGTTTTTACTCGATGATGGTTTTGTGAGAGGGGTGATCGATCCCACTATTTTTACTAATAGAGACAAAGGTGATTTGATCTTATGCCAAATCTATGTAGATGATATCATTTCTGATTCTCCTAATATTCATTTGTGCAAGAAGTTTATGGCTTGCATGACGAACAACTTTGAGATGTCACTCAATGCGGATTTGAAGTTCTTTCTCGGTTTCCAAATTCATCAATTTCAAGAAGTAATTTTCTTGTCTCAAGCAAAGTACCTCAAGGATATTCTAGAGAAGTTTGGAATGTCTGATGCTAGTCCATGTAAGACACCCATGCCCACAAAAATTGTACTCACTGAAGACATAAATTGTATTCCTTTCGACCCATCTATTTAC
Source organism: Triticum urartu (assembly GCF_003073215.2). NCBI lineage: Eukaryota > Viridiplantae > Streptophyta > Magnoliopsida > Poales > Poaceae > Triticum > Triticum urartu. The sequence continues at coordinate 80,858,621 of NC_053026.1, forward strand.
CACTCTATGATTGGTTCATTGATTTACCTTTGTGCATCTAGACTAGACATCATGTTCATTGTATGCATGTGTGCTAGATTTCAAGCTTTCCCTAACGAAATTCACACTAGTGCGGGATGCTGCTAATGCGACACTACGATCAGAGACCCTTCGATGAAATTGTGTGCGATGCAATAATCGTAAACGGTGGTGTAAAAGAATCATCAAAAAGGTGCAAAACATTTGCGATGGTGGAGCCATCAAACACGGTTCAGATTTTAGTTGCGTGTGTGATCTAGGGCATACGGTTCAGTCCAATGAACTATTTGCGATGAGGCGGAACAAAAGAAACGGGCAGCCTGATGAAGGCGTCTGCTATATAGAGCATACGGTTCACTCGGATGAACTGTTTGTGATTAGGCAACACAAAAGAAACGGTCAGCCAGATCAAGGTGTGTGTGATTCAGGGCATACGCTTCACAAGAATTAACCGTTTGTTATTAGGCAAAAGAATAGAAATGGGTCAGCCATATCATAGTGTGTGTGATTGAGTTGATGGCATACACTTCACATGGATGAACTGTTTGTGATTAGCCACAACAAAAAGAAACAGTTAGATAGATCAACGTTTGTGCGCTAGACGGGCACACACATTCTAATTAAAAGAGTCGTGCATGAAAGGATCGAGAAGAGGTGTCTAGAGGGGGGTGAATAGACTCCTAACAAAGAAAAGTTGCAGTTTTTATTTTCTTCAAGTTAAGGTAGAGTTTTAGCACAAGTTTAAACATTCAGAATACATTGAAGCAAGCATGGAAAGAGTATATGAGCAGCGGAAAGTAAAGCATGCAATTTGCAAGAAAGTAAAGGAATGGGATTGGAGTGTGCAAACGCAATTGGAGTCACGGAGATTTTTGGCGTGGTTATGACAGGTGGTGCTATCGTACATCCACGTTGATGGAGACTTCAACCAACGAAGGGTAACGGTTGCGCGAGTCCACGGAGGGCTCCACCCATGAAGGGTCCACGAAGAAGCAACCTTGTCTATCCCACCATGGCCATCCCCCATGAAGGACTTGCCTCACTAGGGTACATCTTCACGAAGTAGGCGATCTCCTTGCCCGTACAAACTTCTTGGTTCAACTCCACAATCTTGCCGGAGGCTCCCAAGTGACACCTAACCAATCTAGGAGACACCACTCTCCAAAAGGTAATAGACGGTGTGTTGATGATGAACTCCTTGCTCTTGTGCTTCAAATGATAGTATCCCCAACACTCAACTCTCCCTCACAGATTTGGATTTGGTTGAAAGATGATTTGAGTGGAAAGCAAGTTGGAGAATGCTAGAGGTCAAGATTTATGTGGTTGGAGTGGATTAAGTTGACCTCAACACATGAGTAGGTGGTTCTCTCTCAGAAAATGTATGATGGAAGTGTAGGCATGTTCTGGTGGATCTCCTCACGAATGAAGAGTGGGTGGGGGGGTATATATAGCCTCCACACAAAATCTAACCGTTACACACAAATCACCAAACTTGGTGGAACCGAATCAGAAAACTCGGTCGGACCGATTTAGTTCATAATGTGACTGTTAGGAATTTCGGTGGGACCGATGTGCTAGGGTTAGGGTAAAACCTCATCTCGTTTTGACCGATTACACAAACTCGGTGAGACCGATTTTGGTAATAAGCAAAACAGAGAGTTGGTCAAGCAAACTCGGTGGGACCGATTGCATATCTCAGTGGGGCCAAAATTATTGCAATAGGTAATAGAGAGTTTGCAAGCCCATCTCGATGAGACCGAGGTCCCATCAGTGAGACCAAATTGATTAGGGTTTGGGGCAGTGGCTATGTCAAGTGAACTTGGTGGTGCCGGATGGAAAATTTTGGTGGGGCCGAGGTTGACTTTTGGTTTGGGACATATGTGGATATGCGAAGTGGTTGAGGGTTTTGGAGCATATCACTAAGCATTTTGATCAAGCAAGCCATTAAGCAACACCTCATCCCGTTTTAATAGTATTTGCTTTACTATGGACTCAATGTGATCTTGGATCACTAAAAGTAAAATGTAGAGTCTTGAGATTTTGAGCTTGAGCCAATCCTTTGTCCTCAACATCTTGAAGGGATTCCATATCCTCTTGTCCACGCCACTCCATCTATTGAACTTGTCTGAAATGTACTAGATGAAAACATTAGTCCAACAAGAGATATGTTGACATTAATTACCAAAACCACCCAGGGAGCACTTGTTCTTTCAATCTCCCCCTTTTTGGTAATTGATGAAAACATACATCAAAGCTTTAGATAAGGATACAAAGCATAACAAGTAAAGCTTTGGAAAGACATGTAACATGCATAGGCTCCCCCTACATGTATGCAATCATGTCAATATGAAATGTAAGAGCATGTGAATGCATAATCATGACAGAGCAGGCAAAGTTTTACATGTATCTTGGCTATATGCATCAGGGCAAATGATATGTATATATGAAGTGTAACTTCATGTGTGACGCCCCGAAACCGTTGCGCCAGGTGTCCTCCAGTTATTCGCCGTCGTTGCCATGTCATTCGCGTGCATGTTGCATATTCCCATGTCATCATGTGCATTGCATCATCATGTTTTCAAAACTTGCATTCGTCCGGGTCTCCCCGTTCTCTCTGTTGTCCGTTCTGAGCCCAACCACACTCGCACGCGCCTGTGGCATGTTCGAAATAGTATTTTTATAAGTGGCCAAAAATGTTCTCGGAATGGGTTGAAAGTTGGCATGCGGTGTTTTTATAGTGTAGTTAGGCCGCCTGCCAAGTTTCATCGCATTCGGAGTCCGTTTGACGCCCCAACGGACAACTATAGCGACAATATAGTCGGTCAAATCGTCGGACATTTTCGGTCTCCGAAAACTGTTGCCGGGCTTTCCCTATCTTTCCTCCCTAGACCATCTACACAGTCCACTACCTACCGCCAGGCCCAACCTAAGCTCTCTCGTCAGCCCGTGGACCTCCTCGCGCGCATGTCCGAAAGCTGTCCCGGACCCGTTCCGGGCAGTCGTCACTATTGGATTCGGATCATCCCCAAACATCTACAAAACATCTCTGTTTTTCTTATTTGGACTTCCTAGCCTATTTTTCTCGACCGCTCGATTTTCATTAGAGGGTAGGATTAGCCCCTAAACCTAGCCACTTTCCAATAAATAGACCCCTAACCCTAAACTTTAGGATCAATGTCCCATCCATCCGTGTCCGCCGCTCACTGTTCTCTCGGGATCCATCCCGCCTCCACCTCGCCTTCAGCCTCCCACCAACCAGAGCAGCGCCCGACCTCCCAGTCCCATCCATCCCATCGATCCATCTCCATCCAACGACCGCCGACGCTCAAATCCCGTGAGAGCCAGAGCTCCTCCACACACGCGCCCATCCCCGAGCTCCGGCTGCTCCACCCTCGCAAGTGTGCCCGAGCTCCTCCTGCTCAACCTCGCCATCCCCGGCACCCTATCTGGACCTCGCCGGAGCCGCCGGCTAATGAAGACGACCCCGCGCCCCTGTCTTCCTTCTTCCCCTGCTCCTATTCCTCCTTCCCTCACATGCCTCTCTCTGACTTGCCACAACAGGGAACCGCCGCCGCCCAAAGCTTTGTTGACCCCGTCGCCGACCAGATCCGCGGCTGCCCTGCGCCACCTTTCCTTCCTCGCCTGCCCCTCGCCTCCTAACCTTGTGCCGTGCCAAGTTCCCCTGCCTCGCCTGCAAGCCCCTTGTGCTGCATCCTCTGCTTCCATCGAGAGAGAGATCGACCGCATTGACCACATCCCTGTACCGAACCGAGCCGGCCCATCTTCTCATCTCCTTCAACCCAGCAGCTCTCGCAGCCTGCAGCCAGCTCCATCGGCTGGGCCGAGGCCCATGGTGAGCAGCACCCGAGCCCCCCTGCACTGTTGGGCTGCCCAGATTCGGCCCGTTTCTATTTTTTCCCTGCTGCTGCAGTTTTAGCTTTTATCCAGAGAATTACCGTTTTATAGTTTGGTCCCTAAACTTCATGCATATCTTAATTCACAAACTAAGCATCACATGTAAAAACTCTATATATGAAAGTTTCTTAGAATTTTGTGTAGTTTCTTAATATGCCACTTTCAATCATGTTTAAAATGTCTAAAATGTTGTTTGTGTTTATTTTACTTAATGCCATGTTAAAATGATTTATTTCATAACTAATTAACCGTATTTCAGTTTGTAATAAACTTTATATGTAAATGGGGGTAGAAAAATGCATAGTTTAACATGGTGCACTCATCTTGCATGTTTAACAACTCTAAAATATGGTTTGGGTCAGAACAGTACCAAATCCATAAATTGCATATGAGGATTTTCTGGATTTGTTGTTTGTTGTTCCGGCCTCATTTAAACTTGCCAAGATAGGTAGTTTTCATATGCCTCACCTATTTCCATGTTTAATAACATTTAACCTTGTTGGGTACAAAAATGGGAGAGAACTAAATAAGTCATGTGGCGTTTCGTTAATATGCAACTCATTGCATATTGAGCTCCACTTAATTTGTAGTGTTGTTTATGCATATTGACATGCCATGCTTATTTAAATCGGACATGCATCATACTTGGTTGTGCATCATGCCATGTTTATGTGATGGTTGTTTACTATGTTGCCTTCTTCTTTCCAGGTTGCTTCTCTCGTTAGCTTCGGTTTTGTTCCGGAGTTGTGAGGATTCGTTCGACTACGTCTGTTTGCCTTCTTCATGGACTCGTTCTTCTGCCTTGCGGGATCTCAGGCAAGATGACCATACCCTCGAAATCACTTCTATCTTTGCTTGCTAGTTGTTCGCTCTATCGCTATGTCGCGCTACCTACCACTTGTTTATCATGCCTCCCATATTGCCATGTCAAACCTCTAACCCACCTTTCCTAGCAAACCGTTGTTTGGCTATGTTACCGCTTTTGCTCAGCCCCTCTTATAGCGTTGTTAGTTGCAGGTGAAGTTGAAGATTGTTCCATGTTGGAACATGGATATGTTGGGATATCACAATATCTCTTATTTTAATTAATGCAAATATATACTTGGTAAAGGGTGGAAGGCTCTGCCTTATGCCTGGTGTTTTGTTCCACTCTCGCCGCCCTAGTTTACGTCATACCGGTGTTATGTTCCTTGATTTTGCGTTCCTTACGCGGTTGGGTGTTATGGGAACCCCTTGACAGTTCGCTTTGAATAAAACTCCTCCAGCAAGGCCCAACCTTGGTTTTAACATTTGCCACCTAAGCCTTTTTCCCTTGAGTTCGGCAGACTCAAGGGTCATCTTTATTTTAAACCCCCCGGACAGTGCTCCTCTGTGTGTTGGTCCAACCTGTGAGTCGCCGGTGGCCACCAGGGGCAACTCTGGGTTGGCCTACCGGAAGTTTGGATAATCCGGTGTGCCCTGAGAACGAGATATGTGCAGCTCCTATCGGGATTTGTCGGCACATTCGGGCGGCTTTGCTGGTCTTGTTTTACCATTGTCGAAATGTCTTGTAACCGGGATTCCGAGCCTGATCGGGTCTTCCTGGGAGAAGGAATATCCTTCGTTGACCATGAGAGCTTGTGATGGGCTAAGTTGGGACACCCCTGCAGGGTATAAACTTTCGAGAGTTGTGCCCGCGGTTATGGGCAGATGGGAATTTGTTATTATCCGGTTGTAGAGAACTTGACACTTAACTTAATTAAAATGAATCAACCGCATGTGTAGCCGTGATGGTCTCTTTTCGGCGGAGTCCGGGAAGAGAACACGGTCTTGTGTTATGCTTGAAATTAAGTAGTTTCAGGATCACTTCTTGATCACTTATAGCTTTCTCACCGTGCTTCACTTCTCTTCTCGCTCTCTTTTGCGTATGTTAGCCACCATATATGCTAGTGCTTGCTGCAGCTCCACCTTACTACCTTCTCCTACCCTTAAGCTTAAATAGTCTTGATCGCGAGGGTGTGAGATTGCTGAGTCCTTGTGACTGACAGATACTTCCAAACAGATGCAGGTGCCGATGATGCCAGTGCAGGGTATGCTACCGAACTCAAGTGGGAGTTCGATGAGGATTTGGGCCGTTACGATGTTTACTTTCATGATGATCAGTAGTGGAGCCCATTTGGGACGATCAGGGATCTAGAATTTTGGGTGGTCTTTCTTTATTTTTGTTCTGTAATCGGACCTTTTTTTGTACCTAGGATGATGTATGAATATTTATGTATTGTGTGAAGTGGCGATTGTAAGCCGACTCTTTATCCCTTTCTTATTCTGTACATGGGATGTCTAAAGATTACCCCTCTTGTGACATGCCTACCATGCGGCTATGCCTCTTAGTCGTTCCCTGACACATGGGAGATATAGCCGCATTGTGGGTGTTACATCATGTTCATGATTCCTTCTTGCAAACAATATGTACATCAGCAAGAAATCATCATGCACATGAGTGTGATGCATATACTTACCTTGTGGTCTTGAGTTGGCTTAGGAAGAGATGAGCCTGAGTAAACAAGGTTAGATAACACAGATACATCTACTAGACAGAGCAAACAAAAGAAGCCACAAGAGTACCAAGATTGGGATGACATGTAGAGAACGAGTACTAGGTACTCCCATTGGATATAGACATGTCCCCAAAGGTAAAAGATATGCAATGAATTCAAAGACTTCCTTCCCTAGCAGTCTTTCTCCCCCTGAATCTTGTATTGGATACTGGGAGAACATATGGAAACAAAATCATAGCAAAAACAAAACATAAACATAACATAGATATGTCTTTCCCCTCTTAAAGACATGTGCCTTCTCTCCTCTTAAACACCAAGCATCTGGGGCCTTTGATGTGATTACCTCTCTCTCCCTTTTTCTTTCTCTCCCCCTTTTGAAGAGAATAAGATTTGATGTCATCTCTCTCTCCCCCTTTGACATCAATTTCCAAGAAGGGGTCTTCTGGAGTGTGAGTTAAAACAGGTTTGGTCCTTGAGCCACAGAGCAAAGCAACATATAGATTGTGATGCTGGTAGAGGACAAGAATCATCGAGTGGATCTGGAAAAAAATGTAGGAACAAGTGGCAAATTGTCTTTTTTCTGTAGTCAAATCGGTGGCACCGAGTTGTGTTCTTTGGTTGCACCGAAAGGATTCAGTTGGACCGAAAGTAGCAAACCGGCGTGTCCGAGTTCAACACAGAAAAAGAGCAATAGTCACCTCAGCTCACTAGGCAAATAAGATCTCACAAAGATTTGCAAGGAATTAACTGAAGGATTTGCAATGGATTGGATGCAGGAGATGCAGAACAAAATAGAGAAAAGAAAATCTAGATGAAGTTTTTTTTGATAAAGGGAAGGGGATAAAAAAATACAAGGATCAAATACAAGAACTCAGAGAAACACTAGAGAACTTCATCTAGAATTGGGCGGTGACAAAGTCACCTATGTGAGAGTATATTGACTGAGGAGTCAAGTGAAAACACTTGATCATAGGTCATACTCATCGTTTAAGCTCAAAATGGGGTTACCATTTATCGTTTAAGCTTTTGGTGTATTCACATCTTGTTGAGTTGCTTTGACCCATGACTCGGGGTAAAGCTTCTCTAAGATGGAATGAAATACCTTGGATGGTGGTGTTGAACTAGATCATTTAGTTAAACTTGCGTGTGGTGCTCAAGGTTGATGAAGCGCATCAATGGTTGGGAGCACTACTTGTAATTTGAGTTCATCTACCTACATGAGTTAGTCTTGCAAGGAAGAGCACTTGTGTATCCGACATGAAAATCATGAAATTTGATAGCAAATGAAATTTGATATATAGAATTTGTCAAAGGATATGCTGAGGGGTTTTATGCTTCCTTGTCTTCAACCACCATTGTGTAGAGACTTGGTGATGTAGAGATTGCTCAAGATGTGAGTGAGTTGCAATCTCATGGATTTAGATTCATCCAAGTACCTACAAGGGTTAGATAGCATGCAAGGGTACAAATGTATCCAAGACATATGATCATCATCATAAGAGAAACATCAAGGATTAGTCAAAGGCTCATGCATTGCATGTATCCGTATGGAGTTTCTACTCCAAGTTTGAAGCATCAATGATGTTAAATTCACCTCTCAAACAACAAAAGACTTTCTCATCAAGTAGTTTGGTGAATATATCCGCCAATTGCTTGTCGGTACGAACATGCTTAAGATCAATGTCCCCTTTAGTAACATGATCTCGAATGAAATGATGACGAACTTTAATATGCTTAGTGCGAGAATGTTGCATGGGATTGTGAGAAATCTTAATAGCACTTTCATTGTCACAAAGCAATGGAACATGTTTCACATAGATCCCATAATCCTTAAGAGTTTGGGTCATCCAAAGTAAGTGAGCACAACATGAACCGGAGGCAACGTATTCTGCTTCGGCGGTGGATAAGGATATCGAGTTTTGTTTCTTGGAGGACCAAGATACAAGAGATCTACCAAGAAATTGACAAGTACCCGAAGTGGACTTTCTATCAATCTTGTCTCCAGCGTAGTCCGAATCGGAGTAACCAACAAGATCAAAAGAAGACCTCTTAGGATACCAAATGACAAAATTTGGTGTATGTATTAAGTATCTCACTATCCTTTTCACGGCCTTAAGATGACATTCTTTGGGGCTGCTTGATATCGTGCACACATGCACACACTTAGCATAATGTCGGGACGGGAGGCACATAGATATAACAATGAACCAATCATAGAGGGATAAACCTTTTTGTCAACCGGTTTGCCATCCTTGGTCAAGTCAAGATGTCCACTAGTAGGCATGTGAGTTTTCATACCTTTGCTTTCTTGCATGTTGAACTTATTGAATAAGTCCTTGCTATACTTTGTTTGGAAAACAAAGTTACCTTCCTTAGTCTGCTTGATTTGCAAACCAAGGAAGAACTTGAGTTCACTCATCATAGACATCTCAAACTTCGCAGACATTGGCTTTCCAAAAATTTCACTAAAATGAGGGTTAGTCGACCCAAATATGATATCATCAACATAAATTTGGCACACAAATAATTCACCATTAACCCTTTTAGTAAAAAGAGTAGAATCAATCTTCCCAATCTCAAAGCCTTTTTCAATAAGAAACTTGGTCAAGCATTTATACCATGCTCTAGGAGCTTGTTTAAGACCATAAAGAGCTTTGTGAAGTTTGTAAACATGGTCGGGTTTCTTAGGATTAACAAAGCCGGGAGGTTGTTTAACATAAACTTCCTCCTCAATTTCACCATTGAGGAAAGCACTTTTAATGTCCATTTGGTACAAGGTGATATCATGGTGATTAGCATAGGCAAGTAAGATGTGGATGAACTCAAGTCTAGCAACGGGGGCATATGTCTCACCGTAGTCCATACCTTCGACTTGAGTGTAGCCTTGGGCGACGAGACGTGATTTGTTGCGGACAACTTGACCATCTTCGTCTTGCTTGTTGCGAAACACCCATTTGGTACCGATGATGTTGTGGTTGTTGTCGGGCTTCTCGACCAATGTGCACACTTGATTTCTCTCAAAGTTGTGTAGCTCTTCATGCATAGGATTTATCTAATCCGGATCTTCCAATGCTTCTTCAACCTTCATAGGTTCAATGCTAGAGATGAATGAATAATGTTCACAAAAATTAGCCAAACGAGTTTTAGAGTGAGTGATTCTCTTGGTTTGGATATCATTGAAGATTTGTTCGACGGGATGGTCTCTTGAAACTCTTGCTCGAACTCGTGGGAGCTTTTGTTTGGGTCGGGGTGGAGAATCTCCTTCATCATCTCGTTCTTCTTCTTGGCCTTCTTCATTGTTGAAGTTCTCATTCTCTCGTCGTGGTGGAGAAGGAGGTTCATGAGGTTCATCTTGGTGTACTTCCTCGTTTTCTTCATCTTGGCGTGTCCCACTTGTGGATGCTTCCATGTCAACTATTGGTTCACCTTGTCGTGAGGTAGAAGCCTCCACTTGGATGGACAAGGTACTCTCCTTCACCTCCATTGGATGAATCTTGCCAATAGATAAGTCTTGGGTTGCTTCCGAAGGGCCTTTGTCTCCTACATCAATTGGCAATTGCTTTATTTGCGAGCGGTTAGATTCATCAAACTTCACATCTACCGTCTCTTCAACCTTTCGGGTGAAATTGTTGTAGACACAGTAAGTGTGAGAGTTTGAACCATAACCAAGTAGGAAACCCTCATGAGATTTAGGAGCAAATTTAGCACGACGATGCTTGTCAAGAATGTAACACTTTGAGCCAAATACTCGAAAGTATCCAACTTGGGGTTTGTTACCTGTGAGGAGCTCGTATGCCGTCTTGCCGACTAGCTTGTGAAGATACAAGCGATTTGTTGCATGACAAGCCGTCTCAACCGCTTCCGCCCAAAAGTGTTTTGGAGTCTTGTACTCATCAAGCATCGTTATCGCCATCTCAATAAGAGTTCGATTCTTCCTCTCAACAACTCCATTTTGTTGAGGCATGTACATAGCCGAGAACTCGTGTGAAATCCCTTCTTCGTCAAGAAAGGTATCCACATTTGCGTTCTTGAATTCCTTTCCGTTGTCGGTACGAACCTTCTTGATCTTCACTTCAAATTGATTTTGGGCCTTCATAGCGATGTTTTTGAAGATCTTTTGGACCTGTGATTTATCATCAAGAAAGAACACCCATGTAAATCTTGAAAAATCATCAACTATGACTAGACCAAATGAGTTACCACTGACACTTTTGTAGACATTGGGACCAAAAAGATCCATGTGAAGTAGCTCGAGCGGTCTCCTCGTGGTCATGATGCTCTTCACGGGATGACTTTCTCCGACTTGTTTTCCTGCTTGACAAGCGCTGCACAATCTATCCTTGTCAAATATAACATCTTTTACTCCAAGGATGTGATCACCTTTAATAAGCTTATCAAGATTTTGCATTCCCACATGACCTAACCTTCTATGCCACAACCAGCCTTTTGAGGATTTAGCAATTAGGCAAGTTCTAGGTTGAGCCTTTCTAGTGAAATCAACAATATATAGATCACCTCTACGTGTACCGGTAAAGAGCATTTTATGATTATCTCTACGAAACACTTGGCAATCTACTTCAGTAAATAGGACATTAACCAAACTCAGGAAGTCTAGATACAGAAAGTAAATTGTAGCCAAGGGATTCAATGAGCATAACATTTTGTATAGAGCTATCATGTGAGATGGCCACCTTACCAAGGCTAACCACCTTACCATTTGAGTTGTCACCAAAAGTGACATACTTTCGAGGGCTGTCGTTTTCAGCAAGCGCATGAAACATATCCTTGTCTCTAGTCATGTAATCGGTACACCCACTATTAAGAACCCATTCCTTTCCTCCAGCCATGTAGCTACGAAGATTTGCCATAAGACCAAAGTGTCTCATAGACTCGTTGAGATCAAAGTCACTATCATCATCCTCATCATAGTACCCATGTTCAACATCGTCTTGTGATGGATCAATTCCTAGAGAGGGCAATTCATTAGATAAATGGTCATCACAATGTTCATCTTTATGCATTCTAATGGCTTCGGAGACGATATTGCTAATGATTCCAACATCTCCTTTGGCACTCGTAAGATTAGTAAGCTCAAATAGATAATCACCAAATTTGGGATCATTGGAACTCATCTTAATCAAGGCAATAGACTTATGAAGGATCTCATCTAAGTTTTTCAAGGAATAGTTTGGAAATCGTTCCTCAAGAAATCTCCATATGGTGTAGGCACAATCAAGAGCAGGCAAGCCAGCAAGCAAGTTTCTAGGAAATCCTCTAGTGATTAAATTGACAGTTCTAAGATTACGGATCATGTCAATAGACTCATCAAGGGTAGGATGCAAAGGATCAACATGAGGTGCACAAGGCCTAGTAATATATTTGTTCAAATGATATTCATTGAAAATCTCAAGCATCTCAATTTTCCACTCATGAAAGAACTCTCCATCAAGTATAGGCACTCTACGTCTAAGACTCCCCAATGTAGACTCATCCATCTTCCTCCAAAGGTATTTAAACCAATGCAATGGAGACCAATGCTCTGATACCAATTGAAAGAATCGAGAAGAGGTGTTAGAGGGGGGTGAATAGACTCCCAACAAAGAAAAGTTGCAGTTTTTATTTTCTTCAAGTTAAGGTAGAGTTTTAGCACAAGTTTAAACATCCACAATACATTCAAGCAAGCATGCCAAGAGAATATGAGCAACGGGAAGTAAAGCATGCAATTTGCAAGAAAGTAAAGGAATGGGATTGGAGTGTGCAAACACAATTGGAGTCACGGAGATTTTTGGCATGGTTCCGATAGGTGGTGCTATCGTACATCCACGTTGATGGAGACTTCAACCCATGAAGGGTAACTGTTGCACGAGTCCACGGAGGGCTCCACCCACGAAGGGTCCACGAAGAAGCAACCTTGTCTATCCCACCAGGGCCACTGCCAACGAAGGACTTGCCTCACTAGGGTAGATCTTCACGAAGTAGGCGATCTCATTGCCCGTACAAACTTCTTGGTTCAACTCCACAATCTTGACGGAGGCTCCCAAGTGACACCTAACCAATCTAGGAGACACCACTCTCCAAAAGATAATAGACGGTGTGTTGATGATGAACTCCTTTCTCTTGTGCTTCAAATGATAGTCTCCCCAACACTCAACTCTCTCTAAGAGATTTGCATTTGGTGGAAAGATGATTTGAGTGGAAAGCAAGTTGGAGAAGGATAGAGATCAAGATTTATGTGGTTGGAGTGGATTATATTGACCTCAACACATGAGTAGGTGGTTTTCTCTTAGAAAATGTATGATGGAAGTGTAGGCATGCTCTGATGGCTCTCCTCACGAATGAAGAGTGGGTAGAGGGGTATATATAGCCTCGACAGAAAACCTTACCGTTACACATAAATCACCAAACTCGGTGGGACCGAGTCATAAAACACGGTCGGACCGATTTAGTTCATAATGTGACCATTAGGAATTTTGGTGGGTCCGATATGGTCAACTCGGTGGGACCGATGTGCTAGGGTTAGGGTAAAACCTCATCTCGGTTTGACCGATTACACAAACTCGGTGAGACCGATTTTGGTAATAAGCAAAACAGAGAGTTGGTAAAGCAAACTCGGTGGGACCGATTGCATATCTCGGTGGGACCGAAATTATTGCAATAGGTAACAGAGAGTTTGCAAGCCCATCTCCATGAGACCGAGATCCCATCGGTGAGACCGAATTGATTAGGGTTTGTGCCAGTGGCTATGTCAAGTGAACTCGGTGGCGCCGGATGGAAAATTTTGGTGGGTGTCGGGTGGTAGGTGCGACATATGCCAACGGGTGGCTTATCTGTGTGGGAACCAGTAAGACGTCGCCGGTGCCTGGAAGCGGGATGAGGCGTAGACACGCACGCCGGCGGCTCTTACCCAGCTTCGGGGCTCTCTGAAGAGATAACACCCCTACTGCTGCTCTGCGGGGTCTCCGCATGCTCGCTAGATGAATCAAGTAGCTACACAACACTCCTTGAGCTGTTTGGTGGAGGAGGAGGAAGAAGGGGCACGGCTAGCCTGCTTCTTCTCCTTGTATCGACTCTAGAACTAGCGGGGGGTCGAACCCTTTGCATGGGTGCCCCGGGGGGTTTATATAGGCCTACCCCCCGGGGGTACAATGGTAATCCGGCTGGGCGCGGGGCCCAGCCGTCTGTGACTGCACTCGCCGGCTTCTGCGCCGACTGCTGGGGCCCACCGGCTGGTGGGTCCCGCCGGCTGTCAACTCCTTGGTCACTGTGGCTTCATCTTGCTGACGTGAGCTTCATCGTGGTAGGCGCGGCTACAGTACCGCCGCCTGCCGGGTGATCGCTGTAGCCTTACCGCGTCTTGTCTCCTTAATGGGGCGTCTTCTTCGAGGGAGGCGGCAAGCCGGCTGCGGGGAGCCGGCTTTGTCTTGGGCCGGCTGGTTGGAAGCGTGGCCTCCTTTGGCCGTCTCTCTGCGCAACGGAGCCCACCGCCTGTGGGCCGCGCTGGTGGCCCGTCGTGGGTGAGGCCAAGGTCAACATGGCAACAGTGCTGCGCCGGACGGGTCATGCCTACCTCGTACGGCGCACTGTGCCAGGCGTGCTCCGGGATTCGGGGGTGGCAGGCTCTTCTGTAGCCATGCCCCGTCGCACCGCCGTTAGGTGGGTGCAAACTTTGTGGGTATGGTCTTGACTACTTTATGGGGAGCCGGCTTGAAGGAGTCAGCTTTCTCGTAGCTGGCTTCTTGGAATCGGCCCTCTCATGAAGGTTGAAGTCGGGCCGCCTTCCCAAAGCCGGCCTAGATCGCAGCCGGCGGGGGGAAGGCGGCCCCGTGTCTTGGATTTTTGAGAGCCGGGCGGGCTCGTAATTTTTGCAGAAGTGCCAGGGGAAGCCGGCTAGGCTACCCATGGCCATTTACTCCGACAGTAGTCCCCGAAGCTGATCGAGCTCCGAGGTGAACAAGGGGACGAGAAGCTTGGTCAGCTTCCTA